>NC_142477.1:25444420-25747450 GCF_049115385.1 Moschus berezovskii | reverse complement strand
TTGCATTCTGTTTTACATGAGGTTTGGGGATAAATTCCAGGATGAAAATGTTGATGGAGTTTTTGGTAGGTTATTCAGTTCAGTCAGTTCAGTCGCTCAGTCCTGTCTGACTCCTTGCAACCCCATGGACTGCAGCATGCCAGGCTAACCTGTCCATCATCAACTCCCAGAGCTTGCTCAAACTCATGTCCATCGAGTTGGTGATGCCATCCAACCATCTCATCCTCTGTCTTCCCCTTCTCCTCCTGCCTTCAATTTTTCCCAGCATCAGGGTCTTTTCAGTGAGTCTATACTTTGCATCAGGTGACCAAAGTATTGAAGTTTCAACTTTAGCATCGGTCCTTCCAATGAATATTCAGGATTGATTTTCTTTAAAATTGAATGGTTTGATCTCCTTGCAATCCAAGGGACTCTCAAGAGTCTTCTCCAACACCACAGTTCAAAAGAATCAGTTCTTCAGTATTCAGCCTTCTTTCTAGTCCAACTCTCACATCCATACATGACTACTGGAAAAACCATAGCTTTAACTAGACGGACCTTTGTTAGCAAAGTAACATCTCTGCATTTTAATATGCTGTCTAGGTTAGTCATAACTTTCCTTCCAAGGAGTAAGCATCTTTTAATTTCATGGCTGCAATCACCATCTGCAGTGATTTTGGAGCCCAGAAAAATAAAGTCTGTCACTGTTTCCATTGTTTCCCCATCTATTTCCCATGAAGTGGTGGGGCCGGATACCATGATCTTAGTTTTCTGAATGTTGAGTTTTAAGCCAACTTTTTCACTCTCCTTTTTCACTTTAATCAGGTGACTCTTTAGTTCCTCTTCTCTTTCTCCCATAAGGGTGGTGTCATCTGTGTTTCTGAGGTTATTGATATTTCTCCTGGCAATCTTGATTCCAGCTTGTGCTTCATCTAGCCCTGAATTTCGCATGACGTTCTCTACATCTAAGTTAAATAAGCAGGGTGACAATATCCAGCCTTGATGTACTCCTTTCCCAATTTGGAATCAGTCCATTGTTCCATGTCTGGTTCTAACTGTTACTTCTTGACCTGCATACAGATTTCTCAGGAGGCAAGTATAGTGGTCAGGTATTCCCATCTCTTGAAGAGTTTTCCACACTTTGTTGTGGTTCACACAAAGGGTTTGGCGTAGTCAATAAAGCAGAAGTAGACATTTTTCTGGAAGTCTCTTGCCTTATCTCTGATCTAACAGCTATTGGCGATTTAATTTCTTGTTCCTCTGCCTTTTTTACATCCAGTTTGAACATCTGGAAGTTCACGGTTCACGTACTGCTTAAGCCTTGGTTGGTAGGTTTTTAAACAGAGGATATTTTCTACATGGTCATACTTAATAGTCCAGCTCTAAGAAAGAAATAGTGAAGACTCTGAGTACAGTTAAAATGTAATGTTTTCTTATACCATTATTTATTTACACAATTTATTACACCATTATTATTATTTTAAAGCATAAATCTCCATACTTCCTTGCTTTCACAGAAGTGTCACAGACAGACATACATAAAATGGTAAAGCAATATTTTATATATGTGCCAGCCATGAGCACGTAGCGCAGCTCGAGTGGTATAGAATGAACAGGGAAACTATCATGGATTTTGAGACTGGAGGAAGAATTTTGCCTGTTTTCTACAAATAAAGACATTCTCCTTACACAACAAAAATACATTTATCAAAATAAGGAAATTAACATTAATGTATTATTACAATCGAATCTTTAGACTCTATTCAAGCTTCATCAATTGTCTCCATAATGTCTTATACGGTAAAATGTTCCAGGTCAATGTCCTGGATTTAAACTTTGCTTGGAAGTCACCTCTTAATTTTAGTGTCCTTTGCCACGTGGAAAGACCAGGAACCTTCAAAAGCAGCAAGACCTGGATAGGTTTTTGTTTAAAAGTCACTAAATATATTTTCTATTGTTCAAATAAATGCAGGCAGCAGTTTTGCTAAATTTCTGCTACAGAATAACAATGATCCTTCCTCTAGTTCCCAGTAAGAGGTTCTTACTTTCTTGCAAGCCCTCATTTACAGCTTCCTCACTTGCAAGTGAATGATGATTCAATAAACCATGTGTTCAAGGCACTTTGTACTGATACATTCTCCTCAAAGCCCACTGTCTGACTACACAAGCATTTCCACATTTTAAGTATTTGTTGTGGCAACACCTCACTGCCAGGTATGAAATTGGTATTATCTACTACTGTGTAACAAATTACCCAATGGTTTAGAGACTCAAAACTATAAAACTACAAACATATATTATCTCTTGTCTGGGGCATGGATTTGGCTGAGTGTCTCTGTTGCAAAGTCTTTTGTGGATTTCATGTCAAGCTAGTTATCAGGAATATGGTCTCCTCTGAAGATTCTCCTGTCAGGAAATGCTACTAAGGCCCTCATGTGGTTGCTATCTTGGAATTGATATCCTACTGTGAGTGTGTGCTCAGTCATTTCTGACTCTGTGCGACCCCATGAACCATATAGTCGGACCAACTCCCCTGTCCATGGAATTTTCCAAGCAAGAATACTGGAGTGGACTGCCATTTCCTCTCCAGGGACTGAACCTGTGTCTCTTGCATCTCCTGCATTGTAGGTGGAATCTTTACTTCTGTGTCACATGGAAGACCTGATATCCTATTATTTCTGCCATAGTCTATGTATTTTTTAAGAATCAATTTGATAAGCCCATTCCACACTCAAGGAAATGGGACTAGATGAAGATGTGACTACTGAAGGAAGGCTTAACTGACGTGTATGTAAAGGTTGTCTATATTAGATGCTGATTCCACTGTAAAATTGCTCTCTTTCCTGTAATTATTGCATAATTTGTTAAAAGGAATTTTAAAACTCGACAAATAACCTAGTCATCATCATATTTCAAAGTATCCATCTAGTAATTTGTATCTGTATCTCTATGGTCTCAAGATTTCTTATTTTATTAAATTGATTCTAATTTATTGGTAAATATTTAATCTTGCAATTTTTTTAGCTGTGGCCAATGAAATCTTCACTAAACTAATTTCTATGTGCTTTTAATATCATCCTTAATTAGTTGAATACTTCCTTACCTTCTGGCTCAAAAATATGTTTGGGACTTGTTTTGCATGTTTGCTGCCTTAGTCAAGAAGAAAGCTATTTTTTCAAGAAGTTCTCTTCTCACCTTTATGGAGAATAATATTTAGAAGCAAAAATCTGGTTTCTATGTGCTCTTTCTTAATTGAATATTATCATTCCCAGTCTCTTTAAGTGGGCACAGCTAAACAGTAAATCTATGCACATGTACATGTGTGTGCTGTGTTTAGTCATTCAGTCATGTCTGACTCTTTGTGACCCCATGGACTGTAGCCTGTCAAGCTCCTCTGTCCACAGGGATTCTCTAGGCAAGAATACTGGAGTAGGTTGCCATGCTCTCCTCCAGGGGATTTTTGCAACCCCAGAGTCAAACTGGGGTCTCCTGCATCACAGGCAGATTCTTAACCAGCTGAGCTACAAAATATTTATTTCTCCATCACTGTGCAGATGTTGAAAACCATGATTATGCTCTAGTACCTTCAACTTCAATCTAATGCCACCATTTATTCCAGGTTTGTTTGTTTTTAATCCTTTTATAACTCTCTTTTGCAAGAGTGAGAAGTCTGGCTGTTCTATCCTTAATACATTTTCTTGTTCGATCAAGCCCAGTCTTTAATAGTCATGACCCCTGAAGACACCTTGCAGGTGCTATGTGACCCCAGCTTTGAAGGTCTTCACTCTTTCTATCATCTTGTCTCCTCCACTGTGGGTGAAGGTTTTGTTCACCTCGTTAGGGCTCTGAGTCCCCACACAGGCCATATTTCCCACATGTGGATGCCTTACTCATGCTAATCGATCCCTGATTCCCCTTGCTAGCCCTTCTTTGTGGACACCTCCCTCATTCGGATCTGGCTTAGGTACTTTGATCTGGTTGCTGTAGCCCCTCAGCAGTAGCATATCTCTGCCAGCACAAAAGGCTTTCAGTTCAGTTCAGTTCAGTCGCTCAGTCGTATCCGACTCTCCGCGACCCCATGAATCACAGCACACCAGGCCTCCCTGTCCATCACCAACTCCCGGAGTTCACTCAAACTCATGTCCATTGAGTCGGTGATTCCATCCAGCCATCTCATTCTCTGCCGTCCCCGTCTCCTCCTACCCCCAATCCCTCCCAGCATCAGACTCTTTTCCAGTGAGTCAACTTGTCGCATGAGGTGACCAAAGTATTGGAGTTTCAGCTTCAGCATCAGTCCTTCCAATGAACGCCCAGAATTGATCTCCTTTAGAATAGACTTGTTGGATTTCCTTGCAGTCCAAGGGACTCTCAAGAGTCTTCTCCAACACCACAGTTCAAAAGCATCAATTCTTCGGCGATCAGCTTTCTTCACAGTCCAACTCTCACATCCATACATGACCATGGAACCATAGCCTTGACTAGACGGACCTTTGTTGGCAAAGTAATGTCTCTGCTTCTTAATATGCTATCTAGGCTGGTCATAACTTTCCTTCCAAGGAGCAAGCGTCTTTTAATTTCATGGCTGCAATCAGCATCCGAAGTGATTTTGGAGCCCAAAAGAAATAAAGTCTGACACTGTTTCCACTGTTTCCCCATCTATTTCCCATGAAGTGATGGGACCAGATGCCATGATCTTCGTTTTCTGAATGTTGAGCTTCATTTAGGACTGAATTATTCTAGAAGATGCGTAAAGAGGAAATGGCTTTTTCTGATTCTTAAAAGGATTTAAGGTGCTTATAAGAAGTGCTTACCTCTAAGTTGTATATTCCAAATGTGTTCAGTTCAGTTCAGTTCAGTTCAGTCGCTCAGTCGTGTCTGACTCTCCGCGACCCCATGAATCACAGCACGCCAGGCCTCCCTGTCCATCACCAACTCCAGGAGTTCACTCAAACTCATGTCCACAGAGTCAGTGATGCCATCCAGCCATCTCATTCTCCGTCGTCCCCTTCTCCTCCCGCCCCCAACCTTTCCCAGCATCAGAGTCTTTTCCAGTGAGTCAACTCGTCGCATGAGGTGGCCAAAGTATTGCAGTTTCAGCTTTAGCATCAGTCCTTCCAATGAACATCCAGGATTGATCTCCTTTAGAATGGACTGGTTGGATCTCCTTGCAATATAAGGGACTCTCAAGAGTCTTCTCCAACACCACTGTTCAAAAGCATTGATTCTTTGGCGATCAGCTTTCTTCACAGTCCAACTCTCACATCCATACATGACCACGGGAAAAACCATTAACAACAACTAAATCAGGGACCCTTCATTTGTTTTGCATTTAATTTATAATTTGTTATGAGTGAGTGAAAGTCACTCAGCCATGTCCAGTTCTTTGTGACCCTGGGATTCTCCAGGCAAGAATATTGGAGTGGGTTGCCATTCCCTTCTCCAGGGGATCTTCCTGACCCAGGGATCGAACCTTGGGTTCAATCTGCATTGCAGGCAGATTGTTTATTTTCTGAGTCACCAGGAGTTGTGATATGAGAGGCCAAAGCTGACCTAGGAAATAGCTGATAAGATCAGAACCTGAAATAAATATGCTGATTTTTGGAAAACATTATTTTCCATATTAGAATAGATCTTTTCTAGTCACAGTCAACGAAAAGAGATTTCTACAGAGAGAAAGAGGACAGAACTCTGCTGTAGTGTATTCTAGACACGTAGTAGGTGGGCAGTGAGCTTGTTAAGTGTTCACATCCCTGTCTACCATTTCCTCGTTGTGAGGTTCGCATAGGTTATTTGACCTCATTTTGATTTGCTGTCCTTTCTGACAAATGAAGAATAAAAATACCCTATTCCCAGAGGTATACTGCCAGCAGTAAAGGAGGAAATGGATGTTTAGCACTGATCCCAATGCCTGGGGGAAAAAAAAATGCAGTCAATAAATGGGGGAAGATCCTGTTAATAATGTGATGATCATTCTTAGGATACTAGCAGGAGAATGCCTAACTTGTAGAGGTCTCAGCTAGTGATCTTACTGCTCCTGCTATGTAGTCCCTCCCTGTGACACATGAGCTCAATATTTACTATTGTCTTTTGTTCAAACTGTGCCAAGCCTATATAAGAACCTAATAGACTCTCTATCCCAATTTACATTTACTTTGGTGGAGAGTGCTCTTTTCCGTTAATGTGTGAAGACAAGCTGTTGATTTGTAAGAAACAACAATTATCAGATGACACTCTTGCCTTGCAATGTGTCGAGCGGCTTTGACACATCTGATGACATTGAACAAGGCCTGTTTATCTGTCTGGTGTAAGTGGTGAAGTGTCCACAGCACACAGCACGGCAGAACCATTTTCACGGACATCAGATGTTGTGGCTGTGTGTTCTCGGAGCATTTTATCCCTGTGTTTGATTCCTTTTTTTAAAAATTTTTTTATTAGCAGTACAGTTGCAAAGGTAACACAACTGACAATGTTTGGGTGGCCTTGAAAGAAGCATGTGAATTGTTTTAGTAACAGCACAGTGTGGCCTGAAAAATAAACAGTCCTGAATTGATCGCTGCTTTAGCAGCCACTGATCAGCCATAAATGTTAAAAATTAACAAGAAGTACTTTTTTTTCCCCCCTAACCACCAAATGACTTTAAGCATTTAATACATGGTAGCAGAAGCTACTTCTTGGCCACTGAGTGGTTCAAAATATTAAACATATTTTCGAAGTATTACTCTATTCCCAGCCTCCAAGTGGTTGTAAACATTAAATATGTTTTATAAGAACTACTTTGCCAGCTACTGGCAGGATAGCAATGAGCATCATTTTTCTTTAAAGTTGCCTTCCAGCTGTGATATTGGTTTTTCCGTTTGTGTTTTTTCTCTTATTTGTTCAATTCTACTTTTTTTTTTTGGTACACAAAAGCAGGCAAGAGGCTACCTTGGCCCAATTGTCTCTTGCTTTATGATAAGTGATCATGAGAGAGCAGTTACACCTATATAAAACCCTGTTGGCAACAGAGAGTTCTCTGGGGTTCAGTTGCTTGGGTATTCCATAGATGTTGGCTCCATTTTCTGAAATAATTTTTGCCTCTGCTTTCCATTGTGCAATGTGTTGACGTATGAAGATGAGTAAAAAGTTTGGTATTAAGGAAAATAGCTTCAAGCAACCAAACACTGATAGATTATACTCATTGACTGAGGTGAAAATATGCCATCAAAAGAGTGACTCAAAAGACAGGCAAAATGGCAAGACTATTGAGTTAATAAGATCACTAACCCAAACATGATAAAAGACTGAAAATCTATGTCTGGAAATAACTCAGTGTGACAAGAGCATGCAATTCAAACACAGCAAAGAGCACATCACTGTATAAAAGTCTCTCCAGGAATTAGCCCAGAAAATCTGTTTATTTTGACCAATTTCACAATAAAATCAAGAGTGACACTGATTCAATTGAAAATGTGAACCTGCTCTATCATTCCAGACAGAGTAGTTCATCATCAAGCCACATAATTACTTAGGAAAGCTTTGATTTGTACACAATCCAAGTGTTTTCCAAATCATAATATTGTATGTAGCAAAAAGTTTTCTGCTCTGTGATATTTAACAGGTTCAAATATTTCTGGGAAACCTATTATATACAAGACACTCTTAGGAATTGTGATTAGAACAGTGAGGAAAACAGACAAAACCCATACCTTCAGAAAGCTTTTATTCCAAAGGTCTAGTGCAGGAACAGCGAATTACACCCTGAGGGCTGACTCTGGCACATCACCTGTTCTCATTGGGATACAGTCACAGCTGTCTATTTATGTGTTATCTGTGTCTGCATTCACACTGCAGTGGAATTGTTGGCCACAGAGACCAAAAAGCCTGCAAAGCCTGCACTGTATGCAGCCTAATCCTTTACAGGAAAAGTTTGTCGAGCCATGATGGTGGATTGAGTATCAGAGAGGAGGTTAAGGTAAAGTCAACATTTTGAACAGATACATGAAGAAAGAGAGTGAAAAACTTTCTGAAAAAGAAGAAAAGAAAGAAAAAGAAATGGCAGGATGAGAGGGTAAATTAAAGGCAAGAACAAGTCTTACAATAACAAGTTGCATGTGGCTTGAAATTATATGCTCCCATTTAATGGGTATCCACAACCTCAGTCACTTAGACAGTAAAAAATCTGCCTGCAAGGCAGGAGACCCAGGTTCGATCCCTAGGTCAGGAAGATCCCTTGGAAAAGGGAATGATAACCCACTCCAGTATTCTTGCCTGAAGAATCACATGGACAGAGGAGTCTGGTGGGGGTACAGTCCATGGGATCACAAAGAGTCAGACACAGCTGAGCACCTATCATTTAGTTGGTGGTGAAGTGAATGTTCTGAATTTATTAAAGTATTAAGAGAGAATGTGCTAGTCGTGTCTGACTCTTTTCAACCCTTTGGACTGTAGTCCACCAGTCTCCTCTGTCCACGGGATACTCCAGGTAAGAATACTGGAGTGGGCTGCCATTTCTGCCTTCAGGGAAGCTTTCCCACTCAGGGATTTGACACACTGTAATTCCTGCATTGCAGGCAGATTCTTTACCATTGAGCCAGGGAAGACCATTAAAGTACTAAAAGTTCATGAGAAAATATTTTTTATTTTCCTATAAAATAATTCTTCTTTCAATTATGCAACCATATTTTTAAATTAAAAAACATTGAAACTGAGATTCAGAAGTTTGAAAAAAGAGAAACTCTAGATTCACTTGAAACATTTTTTCCCTGTATGATTTCTCAGGATTCTTAAGTTCTTTGCCTCACATATGCATGGTGAAAGGAAAATCAAAAATTACCAAAGCCAAATTTGAAAACAGTGGCTCGTATTAACAACTACTACCCATTACGTGTTAGAGAAAACTACCTCAGAAAATAAGGTTAAAGAGTTTATCAAGGTTGGTACTATTTTCATTTCTGACTAAGAAGTTGAAAGTTGAAAAAGAAAAAAAAAAATCAGAGACCACAATTGTATAAATAATGAACAAAAGTGAATATCAAAATCTTGTACAACTTGTTTAATTGGCAATGGCACTAGAAGAAAAGGAAACATGTCAAATAAACTGTCATCCATGTTAATTTTGCCTCTGAGAAAAACATTGTAATGGGATAATTTCATGAAATGCTTTGATGGTAAGACATCGTCAAACTATGATTAGCTGCTACGTAATTCAAATTAGACAAGAAAGCAATTGGTGGTAGCCTGACTATTGAGAGGTTTTGTTTCATGCTCTTTTTTTCTCTTTTTCCCTTTGTTTAATCAACTATATGCTGTTTGACAGTAAAATGATTTACTCTAAAAATATTGATATCATCAGAATTTAGTAGGAGCTTCACTATAAGAAAATATTTTCCATTTTAAAAGGGAAACAATTTCCATTTTAAAAATAATCATTACCATTTCTGAAAAAGTCATCTTCTTAGAAGTGATATTTTTATAACTAATATTAAGTTCCTAATTAGCTAAAGCCTCAATTAAAAGCAGCTCATATTATTATGTTTATATTTTATTATCAAATATGTTCATTTTATTTATTTATTTTTTTTCAAATATGTTCATTTTAAACTGAGTTCTCTTTCACTATTCTCATTTCTGTTCAGTTAGCCAGAGTGGATATTCTAGAATTTAATAAGGTTGTGTAAATTTTACTGCCTATATTCTTTATCCTTTATTACTTAAAAAAATATACACTATATATTTAAACTAACAAAAAGTTCCAAACATCAGAAATACCAATGGGATTATAAAAAAATAATTTTTCTAGCTTTATACAGAGTCTTAGCTTTGTACAAAACTTTGTTTAAAAACAATATATAGAATTTCTATTCTATTTTTTAAGCTATAATATATGTGCTTCTTGAAAAGTAACAAACCGCCCTATGCAGTTACTAAGAACACTATCTTCATATGTTAATTCCCATAACAGAGGAGGTCTACTCTTTCTCAACCAGGGAGAGCTTTCAGAACCAAATAGTTTTGAGTGTCTTTCTGAAATAAAAAGACTATTGTTTTGTTAATAGCAGAAAAAGGAAAACTTTCAAAGATTATTTTTGGGTCCATAAATTTATTTCTTAAGACTGCTAGTGAAAAGAATCTTTAAAAGGACTAGTATGACTGACAAGAGCAAAGTTGAAAGAGTGTTTGCAGAACACTAGCAAGAAAGGTCATGATTCTAGAAAGTCAGAATATTATAGGGAAAACAAAATAGACCCTGGAGTACTCCTGATCTGGATTCAAATTTGATAACGTGTGGGGTAATGTTTAGAAAAGTGTTTTGTTTTTGTAAATGTTTTTGCCAGTAAATATAAGGACTGAAAGACATACCATTTGTAAAGAAATAGATAAATAAAAAGGAGAGAAAAACTACACTCTATAAGAATTTTAATAAAATGCTAGTAATTTATTTTTTCCTTCAGCAACTTTTTCTTCTTTGGGATTTTTAGATTTGGAGAAGAGTCTTCAATGACATTTTTTATTTTCCTATTTTCATCCTTGAAGTTGTTCCTAGTAAATCACATAAGAAGGACATTACTAAAAACATCTCCTTCTGAGAACACATATTTTTTTATGAAATACCATTCATCCAAAATATTTGAATAGAGACTCAAAGCACAAGAAATGAGATATGATAGGTATAAAATATAATAAAACACAGTACAAAAATATGCCTAGTGGATGTTAAAAGTAATGTCTTAGGGGTTCAAATTCATGACAGTGGACTGAGCAAACACATTTATTTCTCCTTTGTTTCAAAATACCATTGAAATAACCAAATATAATACTTAGAAAATATAACTATAGGAAACTGGGAAGTGTTCCATAGCAGACCAAAAATATAAGGCATTTCTGTAGGATATAATCTCTTTCATAGGGACTTCTGGGTTTGGCCACAGTGGAATTATTGATATTAGGCTTTTTTTCAACATGCGTGCATGTGCCTGCATGTGTCTGACCCTTTGGAACCCTAGGGACATAACCTGCCAGGTTCCTCTGTCCTTGGGATTATCCCAGCAAAAATATTGGATTGGGTTGTCATTTATTTCTCCAGTATGTTTTCACCATAAAGTGAAAGTGGAAGTTGATCAGTCGTGTCCAACTCTTTGTAACCCCATGGACTATACAGTCCATGGAATTCTCCAGGCCAGAATACTAGAGTGGGTAACCTTTCCCTTTTCCAGGGGATTTTCCCAGCCCAAGGGTCGAACCCAGGTCTCCTGAATTGCAGGCAGATACTTTATCAACTGAGGTATCAGGGAAGCTCTTATCATTGTTTCACCATAAACAATGATAAAATTGGACAAAGTCTATGAGGCAGCAGTCTTTTAATATGTGTGCTAAGTAGTACATGCTTGTCATCCTTGAGAGATTCCCATGAATCAAGTCCCACATTTAGCTGGAATCTTTGATGAGAGGCACTTTTCCTGCTAAGGCACAAGGATTGTGATTCTAAAAAGAATGTCCAGAGACAGGTTATAGCTTGGAGCTGCTGAAGTTACTGCAATTTGAGAATTGCTGAAATGGCAAGGATTTGTGTAGAAAGTAAGGAGCAGCCCAGAGAAGCACTGAAAAGTTAGAGGAGGGACTTAGGAGGCATTTTCACCGAGGGCTGCTCCATGCATACACAGAACTAGCTTCTAAGTCCTGCAGGAGGCAAATTTGGGACTGAGATACCCATTGTGACTCAGGGTGGGGGGATGTTGAAGGGACGGACTAGCCACAGAGGGGAGATTTCACTGGATATGTCATACATTTATGTGAGGCCCCAGAAAGCCTATGCATTAAGAGCACGAGTCATTTCCTTCAGTAAAGGCCATGTCCTCTGTCTAAAAGCAAAACCTGGAAGAGACTTTTTTAAATAATTAAACTAGGCCTGAGAGATCAAAATATCTGCCAATAATTTAACTGCCCTCAAAGAATTATCTTAAGACCCTATATAAGAGCATCTAGATTTTCTAGTGTATTATTAAAATTTTCAGCATACAATAAAAACAAATACAAGTCATGTAAAGAAGCTGAAAAATCTGATCAGAGTTCAAGGAAAAAAGTCAATAATTATGAACATCATGATGACTCTGGTTTTGAAGTCATACATAAACATATATAAACGAATAAAAAATATAAACATATTTTAAGACGAATGGAAAACATTGTCATGATGATAGAACAACAACAACAACAAATAATGGACATTCCAGAAATGAAAAGTTTGGTATACCTTATTAACTGTTCATTGGCAGGGCTCAGTAGCCGATTACAGGCATCAGAAAAAAGACAAATGACAATCAAGGTCTTTGAAATTATACACTCTTAAAATAAAAGAGGAAAATGACTGAGATAAATAAGAGATTGACATAAAATAATATCAAGCCATCAAATATATTTAGAATTAGAATCCAAGAAGAATAAGAGACAAAATGAAGGAGAAAATTATGTTTGAATGAAAAATTGTGAATTTTGTCAAATTTTGATTAAAAATTTCAAATTTTAGGTCCAAGAAGCTCAAACAAACAACACACCCCAAAAGGTTAAAGCAATCAATAGTGTAAATAAATAGAATAATTAGAAATATCCATTTAATCTGAGGTAAGACTGGAAAATAAAAATAACTGAAAATAAACAAAAACCCTTAAATAGCAAACAAATGACAACATGGTATATTTAAATACAACTATATCAATGACGGCTTCCCAGGTAGCACTAGTGGTAAAGAAAACAGGTGCAAATGCAAGAGAAGCAGGAGATGTGGTTTTAATTCGAGTTGGGAAGATCTCCTGGAGAAGGACATGGCAACCCATTCCAATATTCACGCTGGAAAAATTCCATGGACAGAGGAACCTGTCAGGCTCCAGTCCATGGGGTCACAAAAGAGTCAGACACAACTGAGCACACACATACATCAGCGACTAAATGCAAATATACTAAACACATATTAGTTTGCTACGGCTACTGTAACTAATAACAAACTAATAACATCTATTTCTGCTTTATTGACTATGCCAAAGCCTTTGACTGTGTGGATCACAATAAACTGTGGAACATTCTGAAAGAGATGGGAATACCAGACCACCTGACCTACCTCTTGAGAAACCTGTATGCAGGTCAGGAAGCAACAGTTAGAACTGGACGTGGAACAACAGACTGGTTCCAAATAGGAAAAGGAGTACGTCAGGGTTGTATATTGTCACCCTGCTTATTTAACTTATATGCAGAGTACATCATGAGGAACGCTGTGCTGGAAGAAGCACAAGCTGGAATCAAGATTGCTGGGAGAAATATCAATAACCTCAGATATGCAGATGACACCACCCTTTTGGCAGAAAGTAAAGAGGAACTAAAAAGCCTCTTGATGAAGGTGAAAGAGGAGAGTGAAAAAGTTGGGTTAAAGCTCAACATTCAGAAAACTAAGATCATGGCATCTGGTCCCATCACTTCATAGGAAATAGATGGGGAAACAGTGGAAACAGTGTCAGATTTTATTTTTGGGGGCTTCAAAATCTCTGTAGATGCTGATTGCAGCCATGAAATTAAAAGACGCTTACTCCTTGGAAGGAAAGCTATGACCAACATAGATAGCATATTAAAAAGCAGAGACATTACTTTGCCAACCAAGGTCCGTCTAGTCAAGGCTATGGTTTTTCCCGTGGTCATGTATGGATGTGAGTTGGACTGTGAAGAAAGCTGATTGCTGAAGAATTGATGCTTTTGAACTGGGGTGCTGGAGAAGACTCTTGAGAGTCCCTTGGACTGCAAGGAGATCCAACCAGTTCATTCTAGAGGAGATCAGTCCCGGGTGTTCATTGGAAGGACTGATGCTAAAGCTGAAACTTCAATACTTTGGCCACCTCATGCAAAGTGTTGACTCACTGGAAAAGACTCTGATGCTGGGAGGGATTGGGGACAGGAGGAGAAGGGGACGACAGAGAATGAGATGGCTGGATGGCATCACCGACTCGATGGACATGAGTTTGAGTGAACTCCTGGAGTTGGTGATGGACAGGGAGGCCTGGCGTGCTGTGATTCATGGGGTCACAAAGAGTCAGACACAACTGAGCGACTGAACTGAACTGAACTAAACTACCTGGGCAGAGAATAAGTAGGGTTATCTTATACAATGTCAAGTTTTGAGATGAGCTGCACACAAGCCCAGGTCATAGATCCAAGATAGAACAGATTCATATAGGGTTCATCTATCTCTGAGGGGTAGGCCTTGGCGATGTTAACATTTTTGAGGGGCACTCTTGATAAAATTCTTAACATATGTCAGACTTAGGCTTTTGTTTCTTCTTCTTTCACCCTGAGACTGTCAAATCCGTATTTTTGTAGGGATAGAAATGTACTGATAGAAAAAAAAAAAAAGCCTCATGTCTCTGGATTCCTCTTTTCTCTTTAAATTTGAGCTGATAACGTTTTAAAATCTTATAAACTATTTTCTTGGACTCCAAAATCACTGCTGATGGTGACTGTAGCCTTAAAACTAAAAGACGCTTATTCCTTGGAAGAAAAGCTATGACAAAGCGAGACAGGGTATTAAAAAGCAGAGACATTATTTTGCCAACAAAGGTCCGTATAGTCAAAGCTATGGTTTTTCCAGTAGTCATGTATAGATGTGAAAACTGGACCATTAAAAAAAGGCTGAATGCTGAAGAATTGATGCTTTTGAACTGTGGTGTTGGAGAAAACTCTTGCGAGTCCTTTGGATTGCAAGGAGATCAAGCTGGTCTATCCTTAAGGAAATCTTTCCTAGATATTCATTGGAAGGACTGATGCTGAAGTTGAAGGTCCAATACTTTGGCCTTCTGATGAGAAGAACTGACTCATTTGAAAAGAATCTGATGCTTGGAAAAATTGAAGGCAAGAGGAAAAGGGGAAGACAGAATGAGACGGTTGGGTGGCATCACCAGTTCGATGGATATGAGTTTTAGCAGTTTCCAGGAGATGGTGAGGGACAGGGAAGCCTGGCATGCTGCCGTCCATGGGGTCTCAAGGAGTCAGACACAACTGAGTGACTGGACAACAATAACAAAACTCTCAATGATGTTCAAAAGATGTTTAAACATGTACGGGTGAGTGGTATTTTGGACTGTTTTCAGTGAAAGGTGTAGTTCCAATAGCTTATCCATGCATTACTGAAAACTGAACTCTGGCTATTCATGGTGGTAATTTAGTCGCTAAGTGGTGTCCAACCCTTTTGTGACCCCATGGACTGTAACCTGCCAGGCACCTCTGTCCATGGGATTTTCCAAGCAAGAATACTGGAATGGGCTACCATTTCCTTCTCCAGGTTTTTTTCCCAACCCAGTGACTGAACCCACATCTTCTGCTTGGCAGGCAGATTCTTTATCCCTAAGCCACCTGAGAAGTTCATTTGTCTATTCATATATGGAGTACATTTTATATGTTGGGTCAGTTTTCTTTTCCTAATTAACTTTATTTTATAAGTCATTTTTGGAACCTCTTAGGTGGAAAGAGATTATTAGATGAAGACAATACTAGTTTGACTAACGTCCACCTGAAGGACCACAGCCAAATGATTTGTCACTATTTTTCCATCTTCTCATTGTAAAATGGGGATACATAAATAAGCTGTGTGTGGCTTAAATAAATCATCTTATAAAAATCTAACTTAATCCCTGAAAATCATAGAACTGAATAATTAACTCTCTCAGTGTTGCCTCTGCAACTAAAATTCTTGGATGAAACTATGAGGGAACACATGGTAGAACCTCTCTACTCAATAATATCAATCGCATCCTCAGCTTCTGGAGCAAGTACTTCCTCCAAACAAATCAAACTGTGTCACTTATACAACATTCCTCTATCTCTTATGAATTCCTGCTATTCTCCTCTCTGCTTTTAACAGAGGTTAAATTCGGCTCACAGTCATAGTCAAAGTGTTCCTAGAGAATAAAGCTACTGAGACAAGCCAAACATCAATTCAATTAATAAGCGATCTCGTTTCTTTCAGAGATACTGTGTATCCGTCTTTCCTCCAGGATTATTATAAAATCTCTCTTGTTTCACAATAATAAAGCAGGACGTTGCTCTGATAGTTATAAGCAATACACAAAGCTTCAGAATGCAATCTTACTTTTGAATTTTAGCTTGTGGGCATTTTTTTTTAATCATTTGATTTACTATTAAAGTTACACCGACTTGGTAACTGGGGAGCCATGCACATTTCTCCCCAGTGTGGTAAGGCAGAGTTGCTAGGGAAACCGCTGAGGGAAACCGCCTACCCTGGCCAGGTCCAATAATAAGATTTCAGTCGGACACGACTGAAGTGACAGCAGCAGCAGCAGCAGCAGCAATCTTACAACAGGAAGTCCTGGTAAAAACTGCAGAACTAACAAGCTACACTGAAACTCACAGCTGGAAGAAGTTTGGATGCCACCCTGTGTGTCCCAACAACCTCCCAGAATCCTTCTCACTGAAATTCATCTTGGTTGATTGATGAACACGCCATCAGGAAGGGCTCTAATTCAGAATGATTGGCCACAGACAACCAGGAAACTAATCTCATTACTATAAGCCCTGAGACTGGGAGCCATGTAGCAGAGCGTTTCTCCTCGGTTTCCTTACCCTGCTGCTCTCTGCCTGGGCGCCCCTTCCCAATAAAAGCCTCATGCTTTGCCAGCACAAGTGTCTCCCCAATAATTCATTTTTGAGGATTAAACAAGAACCTACTCCCAGGTCCTGGAAATCTGTCCTATTTCCTGCAACAGAATAAGCTATCAATTGCTAGTCCTCATTTTTAAATGATTGCACATTAATTTAAAGAACACGTGCACATACAGTACTCCGAAAGGATGAAGATGGGGAAGTAAAGCACACAAACTCAACCACACACAGAAGAAATATGCAACACCTCATTTTTAACTTCAAGGACAGGATGAGGAGGAGTCCCAGACAACAAGCAAAGAAAGTTCTAAATGTTTTGAATTAGCTTGTCTGTGTAGTTAAGAAGATATTTATTTGCCAGCCAATATACCAGAACCAAAATTATAGCAATGAAAATAATCATTATCATTGATAATTTATAAAAAATCATATTTATGTGCTCAATAGTATTATCTGTATATTCTGATTAAATGATATGCTGCTAAAAGGAAGACAAGGGTAAAGCTTATTTTACACAACTTAGAACTTTTTTCCGCCCATGTCACCCTAGTGGATGGGAGTTATACTATTCCAGTGTTATTAATTCATGAGTCATTGGTGTCTATTTGATTAGAAGGTTTGTTTTTCCCCCCATGACTCTGGTCTGAGAGATATCATATGGAGACTTTTATCAGCTCAACTTGAAAGAGAAAAATCAGTCCACTACAAAAGGTTTTCAAACTTTGAGGTGGAGTAGGGTTGGCTTGAGCAACTGGTCTACTCCCTCTGTAGGAAAGTTTCATCTTCCTCTTTGGCAACAGAGCTTAAGAACTTCAATTTGCATAATTAAGACAGTGAAATGAAGTACTTTCTTTTATTACCAAGGATACCTGTTTCAAAAGGAATTCCTTTTAACACAGAATATTAGCTATTATGTTTTTGTTTGTCTGTTTTTATTTTGCATGTGAATATATTTTAATTCTGTTTCATCAAGGAGAATTAGAAAGGGAAATTATGAAGTCATTTTAGGAATAAAGAGGTAAGTTAATAAATATTAATAAACTTTAAGAAATAATTGTGTCTGTATCTAGGTTTAATAGTACTTATTTTAGCATGTTGAAAACAACATTATTTTTGTGAATGAAAAGGCATTGTAAATTATTTAGAAATATAATTTTACTTTTTAAAAATGTATGTTGCTAATTTGGTATCACTAGTATTGTCCACATATTTTAGCTTAATATTTACCTGATATATTTTTATCTATATTTTTACTTTCAACTTCAGTCAGTTCAGTGGCTCAGTCATGTTCTACTCTTTGCGACCCCGTGGATTGCAGCATGCCAGACTTCCCTGTCCATCACCAACCCCCAGAGCTTGCACAAGCTCATGTCCATCCAGTTAGTGATGCCATCCCACCATCTCATTCTCTGTCATCCCCTTCTCCTCCTGCCCTCAATCTTGCCAACATTAGGGTCTTTTCCAGTGACTTAGTTCTTCACATCAGATGATCAGAGTATTGGAGCTTCAGCCTCAGCATCAGTCTTTCCAATGAATATTCAGGATCGATTTCCTTTAGGATAGACTGGTTTGATCTTGCAGTCCAAGGAACTCTCAAGGGTCTTCTCCAACACCACAGTTTAAAAGCATCGATCCTTCAGTCCTCAGCTTTCTTTATGGCCCAACTCTCAAATCCATACACAACTACTGGAAAAACCATAGCTTTGACTAGGCGGACTTTTGTTGGTAAAGTAATGTCTCTACTTTTTAAAATGTTGTCTGGGTTGGTCATACATAGCTTTTCTTCCAAGGAGCAAGCATCTTTTAATTTCATGGCTGCAGTCACCATCTGCAGTGATTTTGGAGCCCAAGAAAAAAGTCTGTCACCGGTTCCATTGTTTCCCCATCTATTTGCCATGAAGTGATGGGACTGAATGCCATGATCTCAGTTTTTTAAATGTTGAGTTTCAATTTATCTATGTTGTATTTGAAGTTTCATGTAGATAGCATATTGTTGGGCTTGATTTATATAGAACATTTGCATTTAAATTGATGATTAATATTTTATAGCTTGTTTACCATTTCTAATTTGTTTTCTGTTTGTTTACTAAGCAACCAATTCCTGTTTTTCTTTTTTTGCCTTCCTGTGGGTTATATGAACACCTTAAGATTCCATCATTAGTGTTTTGGAGTATACAATCTTGTTTTGTTTCCTTAGTTGCTCCTGTTAAAATAATATGCATATGTAACTTACCAGATAGGTATAATTGATGTTTCACTACTTTGAGTGAAGTACAGAAACCTTATTTTGATGTAGGTCCAATTTTAATTCTACTTTGTAAACATAATTATCTTATTCTCTTAGTTTTCCTTTATTTCACAATGTCTTTATTTTCTTTCCATCCCTAAAGCATGTCACCAAATATAGAATTCACAGTTCAGTTTTTTCTTTCAGTACTCAAGATATCTTGTCCACTTGCTTCTGGCTTTTATGGTCTCACATGAGAAATCTACTATCATTTAATTTTGATTCTATAAAATGTACAATTTTTCTCTGCTTTCAAGATTTTCATTTGTCATTTGCTTTCAGAAATTGAAGCATGATAGGTCTTGACATGAATGTCTTCAGGTTTAAACTACTCAGGATTTGCTCTGCTTCTTGAATATTTAGTTTTACACCTTTCAACAAATTCAGGAAGTTTCCAGCCACATTTTCTTGAATATTTTTTTCATCCTACACTCTCTTCTTTCTTCTGGGATTCTAATGATAGTGAACATTATCTCTTTTATTATCATCCTATAGGTCTCTGAGATTCTGTTTGTTTTCCAGTCACCTTTATTTGGTGTCTAGACCAAATAAGTTATATTTGTATGTATTTAAATTCATCAATTCTCTCCTCTGTCTTCACTTTAATATTCTGCCCATTCACTGAGTGATTGTTTCCTTGTCATATTTTTCACGTCTATCATTTCCATTTGGTTATTTTTGTAACTAACTTCCAAATCTTCTTTAGAATTTTTTACTGATATTTACCTGATATATTTTGGTAATCAGGTAATACTAATCAGGTAAATTGCTAATAAGCAATTAGCATAATTGCTTATTAAATATTTGTACAATGGCCACTGTAAAATTCTTGTCAGATGATTCCAGTCTCTTGGATGGATTGATGGATTCCAGTTTATTTTACTGTTGTTGGTATCTATTGATTCTCTTTCATTCAAGTTGTCCTTTTCCTAGTTCTTTGTATGACAAGTTATTTTGTATTGCAACCTGGATATTGTTATTATGAGATTCTGAGTTTTTTTGCAGATAGAATTGTTGATTTTTTAGCATGATGGGTAGATGAGTATTCATAACCAGCTTCCTGTTGGGCCCCACAGCATTGCTCTGCTGAAAGTGGGGTAACTCCCCCGGGGATTGTTGAGGTGGAAGTCCAGTTATCCCTTCCATCTACCGTCAACTTCCTGGTGAAACTGGGGCACTGACTCACACACAGTTACTGATTCTAGTGTGGAATATAAGGTCAGTTCCCTGATACACCTCACTGATATCAGGGAAGGGGAAGTAGGTTTTGATTCATATCAGGTTGTTGGCTTCCAAAGAGTGAGGATTGGGATACGCTATGGTCCGATCACTGGAGACTTTCACAAGTTCTTTCTTTTTTTAATCACAAGTTCTTTTATTGCACTTGTCCTCATGGCTCAATAATCCAGGCCGCCTATGACCATGGATTATATGAGGGATAGCGTTGCATATTTGTTCTTGTTGTGGACTCCAGGGCAGGGTTTGAGTCTCAGCTTCATACTTGAGTATGAATATATTTATCCATATGTAAAATCTTGTCTTGAGACCCATCATGTCTTAATTTTATTTTTTTAATAATTATGTATTTGACTGTTTCAGGTCATAGCTGTGGTGTGTGGGTTCTTTGTTGAGTCATGTGGAATCTTTCATTGTGATGCATGGACTCTCTAGTTGCGGGACACGGGCTCTGGAGAGTGTAGGCTCAGTAGTTGTGGCACACAGGCTCAGTTCCTTGTGGATGTGGTGTCTTAGTTCCCCAACCAGAGATCAAAAGTGTGTCCCCTGCATTGTGAGGCAGGTTCTTGACCACTGGATCACCAGAGAAGTCCCTCGGTTTTCTTATGTTTAAAATGCGAGTGTTGAGAGAGCATAAGCAGTTGCTGAGGAAACAAGAACGGAATGCAAGCAAAGCCCTTAGGACAATGCCTGGTAAGCTGTTAAATTTCTTTAGATGTTAGATTTCACTATATGTAAAGTGACATAAATCGAGTTCCACTCAAGACAGTACTATGTTTATTGTTGTCTCCACATAGTTATTAATAGTGCCCTTGTTAACTCACAAAATGCTCCAGTTTAGATAATAAATTATATAATTCTTCTATTTATATATTGTTTATTATATAACAATCATTATTTACTCTATCCCTGAAAATTGTTGAACTCTCCCATCAGCATTGTTTATTCTGCTGAATACAGTATAAAATAGTCTATTCAAAGGCTATTTTGCACAGTGAATTAGAACAGAAATATGCAGTTCAATTTCCTAGTGATGGAACAGGGCGATTTTGACATGGTAGAAGGAGCCCTAAACTTGCAGTTAAGAGAAATGCCTAAAATATATTTTGAAGGATGTTATTTTTATTTCTAATCTCAGCTACTAATATAATTAAAATTCTGTGAGTTTCAGTTTTCTAATTTCCAAAAAGACAAAATTGGACTAAAAAATTTATAAAGATCTCTCAGTGACTCTGAGGTTGTATATAGATATTGACATTAGAAATCAGAGGAAACAGGGAACAAATTGCCAACATCTGTTGGGTCACAGAAAATGCTAGAGAATTCCAAAGAAACATCTACTTCTGCTTCATTGACTATGCCAAAGTCTTTGTGTGGATCACAACAAACTGTGGAAAATTCTTCAAGAGATGGGATTACCAGATCACCTTACCTGCCTCCTGAGAAATCTGTATGCAGGTCAAGAAGCAACAGATGGAACCAGACACAGAAAAACAGACTGATTCCAAATTGGGAAAGAAGTACCTCAAGGTTATATATTTCACCCTGCTTATTTAACTTAAATGCAGAGTACATCATGCAAAATGCCACGCTGAATGAAGCACAAGCTGGAATCAAGATTGCCGGGAGAAATATCAGTAACCTCAGATACACAATTGATGCCACCCTTATGACAGAAAGTAAAGAGGCACCAAAGAGCCTCTTGATGAATGTGAAAGAGGAAAGAGAAAAAGAAGGTTTAAAACTCAACATTCAGAAAACTAAGATCATGGCATCTGGTCCAATCACTTCATGGCAAATAAATGGGGAAACAGTGGAAACAGTGGCAGACTTTATTTTGGGGGGGCTTCAAAATCACTGCAGATGGTGACTGCAGTGATGAAATTAAGATGCTTGATCCTTGGAAGTAAAGATATTACAAACCCAGACAGGGTATTAAAAATCAGAGACATCACTTGGCTGACAAACGTCTCAATGTTCAAGCCTATGGATTTTCCAGTAGTCATGTATGGATGTGAGACTTGGACCAAAAGTAAGACTGAATGACAAAGAACTGATGCTTTTGAACTGTGAAAGTTCTCTTTAAGACTCTTGAGAGTCCCTTGGACTGTAAGTACATCAAACCCATCAATCCTAAAGGAAACCAATCCAGAATATTCATTAGAAGGACTGATGCAGAAGCTGAAACTCCAATACTCTGGTCACCTGATGTGAAGAACTGACTCACTGGAAAAGACCCTGGTGCTGGAAAAGATTGAAGGCAGGAGGAGAAGGGGATGACAGAGGATGAGATGGTTGGATGGCATCACCAACTCGATGGACTGGAGTTTGAGCAAGCTCCATGAGTTGGTGATGGACAGGGAAGCCTGGCGTGCTGCAGTCCATGGGGTTGCAAAGAGTCAGACATGACTGAGTGACTGAACAACAACAAATTAATACAGATATATAGATACAGATTTAGATACAGTTATGAATAAAAAAGGGATATGGGCCATAGCCTTAAACTTTTATGCTTTATAACTAAATTATTTTCAGAGTTGGGTTTATGAGCTTTTGATCCATGCCTTTGCACAGAGCCCTGTGCTAGAAAGGCCCACTTTGGTAAAATTCTTTGCTGTTACCATCATAAAGTTTTTGATAATTTTGAACAAGGTGTCTCACATTTTAAATTTGTACTGGACCTTCAAATTATGTAACTGGTCCTGTTGATTTCTGGATGAAACTCCTCTCTAGAAAACTATCAATTTAATCATGTATGGTTAAAAAATAATTCCTGGTGTTCAATATCAAATTCTAGTCATTTTATACAGCAGCACTTGCTATATTGGCTTCCATTTTCTATTTCTTTAACAGTGTCTGTTCTTTACAAATATAGCACAGTCCATTCTTGACTTGCTACACTAGTGAATCAAATGGTAAAAAGAGTAACAGTAATGCAGAATGCCAGCCTGTAATTATAAAGCCATTGTATATCCCCAAATGATCCTTTCCTGTACCAGCATTAGTTAGAGTATTTTGGTTAAGTCAAAACTTTAATTGATTAAAACATAGCTTTATATTTTAATTTCTATCCACCAATATTAGGGAGAAGTACCACATATTCATCATTACTATCTGGAAAATTAAAGTCAGCCTTGAATTGAAAATATATGTCAGGAATTTGTTACATGCAAGAATACCATGTAAATATACCTACCTAAATTTTTACTGGAAGCTTTTAAAAAATTAACTCTAAATAGAAAAGATAAATGTATTTCCATATAGAAGTATATGGATTCTCTCTGCCCTGCACATATATTGTTCACACTAGTCAACATCAGGGCTTCCCAGGTGGCACTATTGGTAAAGAACCCACCTGCCAAAGCAGGAGACTCAAGAGACATGGGTTCAATCTCTGGGTCAGGAAGATGCCCTGGGGAAGGGCATGACAAGCCCCTCCAGTATTCTTGCTTGGAGAATCCTGTGGACAGAGGAGTCTGATGGGCTACAATACATAGGGTTGCAAAGAGTTGGACACGACTGAAACGACTTAGCATGCATGCAGTCAATACCAGCTTACTGCAGAGTTGTCTGGGGCTTTGACACTATTTGGGGATTAAATATTGGGATTTGATATTGCCATTACCCTTATGTTTTTTCAGCCTCATGAATCAACTCACAAAATTAGACTCTACTTAGTATTCCAAAGAAAAATGAAAATATATTGTTAGTATTAAGATGTAAAAGGTTTTAAAGTTTTGAAAATATGCATATGTGTATACATATATACACATTATACATTATTATTTATGTTTATATGGATATGTATAGTATCCATCATGTAGTCATATATGGATGTAAGAGTTGGACTATAAAGAAAGCTGAGCGCCGAAGAATTGATGCTTTTGAACTGTGGTGTTGGAGAAGACTCTTGAGAGTCCCTTGAACTGCAAGGAGATCCAACCAGTTCATCCTAAAGGAAATCAGTCCTGAATGTTCATTGGAAGGACTGATGCTGAAGCTGAAACTCCAATACTTTGGCCACCTGATTTGAAGAGCTGACTCATTGGAAAAGACCCTGATGCTGGGAAAGATTGAGGGCATGAGGAGAAGGGGATGACAGGATGACAGAGGATGATATTGTTGGATGACATTACTAACTCAATGGACATGAGTTTGAGTAAACTCCAGGAGTTGGTGATGTACAGGGAAGCCTGGTGTGCTGCAGTCAATGGGGTTGCAAAGAGTCGGACACGACTGAGCAACTGAACTGAATACATATAGTCTCAAATGTTTCTTACTAAAAAGTTAAAATATAAGAAAATTGATAGAACACAGATTATATGAAATTAAAAATATAAGAACCTAGGCAGAGTTTTAGAAGATCTAGATCTGGATTACCTATTTTTTAAAAACTATATGTTCAACTGTATTAGCTTCTTATTAGTCTCTTATACTGGCTGTTTGACATACTGCCAAAACTTAATGTGTTTAAACAATAAAAATTTATTATCTTATGGTACTCAAAGTAAAAAGTACAACAGGAACTTTTGGGTTAAAATCAAGAACTGCATTGCTTCTGGAGGTTCTAGAAGAGAATTAATTTCTTTGCCTTTTCTCCCTTCCAGAGACCACCTGCATTCCTTGTCTATGGCCCATTTCATTTTAGAATCACGTCACCTCAGCCCCTGCTTCAAGGTTACTCATCTCCTCTGTCACTCTAACTCTTTTCTTTACTCACATAAAGACCCTTGTGTTTACATTGACCCTACTCAGATAACCCAGATTCCTCTTCCTATCCTAAGATCCTTGGATAGTTACATCTTCAACGCCCTTTTTGCCATGTTAGGTAATAGAGTAACAGGTTCCAGTGGTAAGGATGTGGACACTTCCGAGAGCCACTATTCTGTCTACCACAATAGACAATCTTCACTTTTCAAATTTGAAAATAAATAGCCTTCTAAACCACAGGGAAGCTAGATTAGAAATGAAACCAGCCACACCATTCTCCATATTGAAATTTGAGAATACTACTACATCTTTTAGTCTCTTGTAGAGACTTTCCACTGTGTGCTTTGTCTCTTCATGTCTCTCTTACTTCAAGTCAAAGAATACCAGCCAGTTTGCCAAAAATATAATTTAAAAGTTTTTAACACAAAGAATCCTTAGATTTCACCTACTTCTAAGTACACACTCACTAATTTAAGCTTGATTTAGTGGAACAGACTTTGAGTCTCATTTCTTAATGGGAATGATCAGTCACATTTTTAAAGTTTAGTTTCTGGCACAAATTGACAAATTATTCATAATGGGAAACATCTGGACTCAACATTTTTAAAAAAAAATTTTCATATAATGAAAAATGAATATATTAAGTATGTGCTGTTTAAATGACTCATTATCTTAATTTCTATATTTTCATAAATGTCGAACAAACTTCAGAAACTATTTCTTGTTCCAAATATTGTCAAGCAAGGTGCATTTCCTTTTGATGCTTAGATGGCTGGGTTATTTCACATTTTTTTTCTTAGGGATTATGTTGCTATCCTAAAGCTAGCCTTTGGCTGGAGTCAGCTGCCTACAAAATTTTACCTACAAATAGTCATAGAATGATACTGTAAATTACTGTTGCTTCTGGTAACTAAAATGACCTGCAGCTAGCTTGCAGGCAGCGGTGACTATTAAAATCAAAGTTCTAAAGTTCATTTCAGAACTTCAGTTCATTTGGAAGTGAAGGAAAATCCATAACTGTGAAGTCTGTGATTCTTTCACTAAAGTAACAGATTTCAATTACAAACACAGGCTTATGGACAGTTTGCAGACAATACTGTAATTTACATTATAAGCTTAGATGGATGATGTATTTTTATTTAGCATGTGTACATAATGAAATGATTTTTTCAGTATTTTATGTTATATATATATTTAAATTTTTTTAAGTCTTAGATATTTTAAATCATTAGGAAAAAGAAGAAACGCAGCCTCATTAGGCAAAAACTGGTAAGGCAAACTAAAAACTAAATAAATTTTCATAAGTTCTTTAAATTCAATAGAGAATAGATATTCAGACTTTCAGAGTTAAAAGCACCAAAGCATATTTTAGTCTCTTTTTGCAATTTTTGCCTTAAATATGGTTATCTATGCGGTGACTAGCGCATATTTTTATACAACTTCCTTTGAGCATTTTAGTAATTGCAGTCCAGTTTTGTTTTCACTGCTAAGTCACATCTGACTCTTTGTGACCCCATGGACTGTAACACTCCAGGCTTCCCCGTCCCTAAAGTGCACTATTATGAAGTAACTCCTAATAATCTAAAATTGATTTTCTTTTATGATAAATGCAAAATGCCTTATTTTTAAGAAGGAAACAATGAGAAGAAAAATAAAATTAAGTATTTTATTGAATAAAAGAATAGGAAATATGTTAAATTTTATTGCGACTCTACTGTATATGAAACTCTGTTGAAATATATATTTTGTGGAAGTTACTATTATGCCCTAATCAAATATTTGTGTATATCAGCTTATTGGCATTTTAAAAATATGATTATCATTTATGTTTAAGGAGATTCAAACATTTATATAAAAATCCAAAGTGTGGCGAATTTTTCCTATTCTTCCTGTACTATATATTCATAGTTTCTTTTTCTATAATTTTACACCTGTACAGAATATAGTTTGATTATATATATATCATTTATCATTTTAATACAGTTTTTAATAAGGTGTATGCTTTATTTGCACAATATTTTTTTCATTGTCAGTACATGTGAAGCTAACTCATTTTTAAAGGCCTGCATATTTTTCTATAACATACAAAAAATGCAAAGTTGCTTAGTGGTGTCTGACTCTTTGCAACCCCATAAACTGGGGCCTGCTAGACTACTCTGTCCATGAAATTCTCCAGGCAAAAATACCAGAGAGGGTAGACATTTCCCTCTCCAGGGTATCTTCCCAACCCAGGGGTTGAACCCAGGTCTCCTGCATTGTAGGTGGATTCTTAATGTCTGAGCCACATGGGAAGCCTGTCCCAGGTGGGATAGCAAAAAATAATTTGCTTCCAGGTTTCATGATTATGAATAGTGTTTCAGTGAACAGTTTTCAACATACACCTTTGGGTCCATGTAAGAACAAATTGTGGAAAATTCTGAAAGAGATGGGAATACCAGACCACCTGATCTGCCTCTTGAGAAATCTGTATGCAGGTCAAGAAGCAACAGTTAGAACTGGACATGGAACAACAGACTGGTTCCAAACAGGAGATGGAGTACACCAAGGCTGTATAATGTCACCCTGCTTATTTAACTTATATGCAGAGTACATCATGAGAAATGCTGGGCTGGATGAAGCACAAGCTGGAATCAAGATTGCTGGGAGAAATATCAATAACCACATATATACAGATGACAGCACCCTTGTGGCAGAAAGCAAAGAAGAAAGCTTCTTGATGAAAGTGAAAGAGGAGAATGAAAAAGTTGTCTTAAAGCTCAACATTCAGAAGACTAAGATCATGGCATCTAGTCCCATCACTTCATGGCAAATAGATGGGGAAAAAGTGGAAACAGTGAGAGATTTTATTTTGGGGGGGCTCCAAAATCACTGCAGATGGTGACTGCAACTGTGAAATAAAAAGATGCTCACTCCTTGGAAGGAAAGTTATGACCAACCTAGACAGCATATTAAAAAGCAGACATTACTTTGCCAACAAAGGTCCATCTAGTCAAGGCTATGGTTTTTTCAGGAGTCATGTATGGATGTGAGAGTTGGATTATAAAGAAAGTTGAGTGCCAAAGAATTGATGCTTTTGAACTGTGGTGTTGGAGAAGACTGTTGAGAGTCCCTTGGACTGCAAGGAGATCCAACCAGTCCATCCTAAAGGAGATCAGTCCTGAACGTTCATTGGAAGGACTGATGTTGAAGCTCAAACTCCAGTACTTTGGCCATTTGATGTGAAGAGCTGACTCACTTGAAAAGACCCTGATGCTGGAAAGATTGAAGGCGGGAAGAGAAGGGGAGGACAGAGGATGAGATGGTTGAATGGCATCACTGACTCAATGGAACTGAGTTTGAGTAAACTCTAGGAGCTGCTGATGGACAGGGAGGCCTGACATGCTGCAGTCCATGGGGTCACAAAGTGTCGGACATGACTGAGCGACTGAACTGAACTGAAGAACAAAAGTATTTCTGAATTCACCTGAAAGTGTAATAGTTAGATTGAAGTGAATGTACATTTTCGACCAGGTATACATTTAAAACAGTAATGAAATTTTCTAAGAATATTTACTCACTCGTTTCTCCCCATTTAAATCTGATGGAAGAAGCGAAGGAAGTAGAGAAAAGAAAGAAAAGAAGAGGTCTACTTTCTGGGATGTTGAAAAGAGACTTGTGAGAAGAAACAGAGTAAGGGGGGGGAAGTAAAATTGGAGGAAAAGTGTAGTTGAGTTCAGTTCAGTTCAGTTGCTCAGTCGTGTCCGACTCTCCACGACCCCATGAAACACAGCACGCCAGGCCTCCCTGTCCACCACCAACTCCCAGAGTACACTCAAACTCATGTCCACAGAGTCGGTGATGCCATCCAGCCATCTCATTCTCCGTCATCCCCTTCTCCTCCTGCCCCCAACCTTTCCCAGCATCAGAGTCTTTTCCAGTGAGTCAACTCGTCGCATGAGGTGGCCAAAGTATTGCAGTTTCAGCTTTAGCATCAGTCCCTCCAATGAACATCCAGGATTGATCTCCTTTAGAATGGACTGGTTGGATCTCCTTGCAGTATAAGGGACTCTCAAGAGTCTTCTCCAACACCAGCCATAGCTAAAGTTCAGTTCAGTTCAGTCGCTCAGTCTTGTCCGACTCTTTGCGACCCCATGAATCGCAGCACGCCAGGCCTCCCTGTCCATCACCAACTCCCGGAGTTCACTCAGACTCATGTCCATCAAGTTGGTGATGCCATCCAGCCATCTCATTCTCTGTCGTCCCCGTCTCCTCCCACCCCCAATCCCTCCCAGCATCAGAGTCTTTTCCAGTGAGTCAACTCGTCGCATGAGGTGGCCAAAGTATTGGAGTTTCAGCTCTAGCATCAGTCCTTCCAATGAACATTCAGGACTGATTTCCTTTAGGATGGACTGGTTGGATCTCCTTGCAGTCCAAGGGACTCTCAAGAGTCTTCTCCAGCTAAAGTTGCGTTCCGTTCCGTCGCTCAGTCGTGTCCGACTCTTTGCGACCCCGTGGACTGTAGCCTACCAGACTTCTCTGTCCATGGGATTCTCCAGGCAAGAATACTGGAGTGGGTTACCGTTACTGACGTCAAATTTTGAACCGATAGTTTCCAGCTTGAAAAAACAGTTCTCATTTTCAGAGTAAAACTCCTTTTCCCATCATATAAGACCTTCATCATTTGACTCACACAACTTCTGCTGTTCTACTATTCTTCCCTGTTGTGCATCTTCATCATTACCCTTGAGCTCCCGTACCGCCATCTTGCTGACGTCACTCTCCCAGACTGCTTAAATCCTACATGGCTATGGTTTAATTTACTTTGCTAAAATGATTCATTTCTTCTCTATACCAGTTGATTTCCATAATTTCTTCAGAACTCTATAGAAGTTATCCTCTTTGCTAGGATTTTCCTGACATCAACATAAAGCATATTTTACATAACTTACTTTTCCTCTGTCATCCCTTTGCAACTATCATACCTCTACTACAGAACTTATTAGACTTTGTAGATATTTTAGTTTAAGTGATTGCATCCTTTAAGCTTAAGAACATAAACTTTATATTCATTTTTGTTTGTTTATCACATAGCACATTGGCTGAGGCAAGATATATGTTTAATATGTCTATTAAACCAATAAGTATAGGGTAAGAAATTAGATAAATGAATGAAAGGACCTAGGAAGTGGAAGACAGACTTATGACTGTTAAAACATTTCTTCTCAATTAATTTAGAGATATGAGAAAAAAAGTCAAGGGGAGCAATATTAGCATTTCATTTATAGAAACACGTTAGTTTGATCAAGAAATTTTCCTCCCTCTTTACCTTTTCAGATTTGTAAATCTTAAAACTTTGCTAATGTCTGTGTAACCATGACTGAACTGAATAAGAATTTTTAGCAATATATCATATTTTAAATGTGGAACATTCTAGAAAGTGAAAACAAGTATATAAAATTATCCCATTATCCCATCACTAAGAAATACTGTAAGCTTGTAATTTAACACAATATGTGGTAAACTATCTACAGATAATTGGAAGAGGTAGAAGTGAAGGAGGAAAAGAAGGGGAAAAATCAGGGGGAGAAGTGAACTGGAGAATAGGAAGAATGGGTGGAAAAAAGAGGAAGATACTTTTTTTTGTCCTCTCCCACCAACCCCTCCCAGCCTCCAGAAACCACAAATATGCTCATCTATATAGAGACCCAGATACACACATATTGTGTCTTTTTGTGCATAAATATGTATGTGTCTCCTTTTCTTATTTTTAATGGAAGCTTATTTCATATCTTTGTTTATGCAGCAATAGTGTTTCTTGGAAAGCTTTCTCTAAGAGTATGTCCTTTTCTTTTTTTTAATTTGAGTAATCTGCTGTGTGGTTACATGGGGCATTTGTTGAGCTCTGGATGAATACTTTGTCTTCATTTTTCTTTTATGATCTTAAATATGATGTGTTCTGGAGAAGGGAATGCAACCCACTCCAGTATTCTTGCCTGGAGAATCCCATGGACAGAGGAGCCTGGAGGGCTTCACTCCATGGGGTCACAAAGAGTTAGACACGACTGTGTGACTACCACTTTCCACCACTATGATATGTTCACATTTTTAATTCGTTTTAATTTATAATAAAATAATTTCACACTTACTTGGAACTTTATGGCACACAAATAGCTATCGTATATTACTTAAATCTTCATATTTGTCCACTGTTATAAAGAGAACCTGTATAACCATGGCAGAGAAAAGATGATTGATGGAGTTTTCTGAAAAATATGAATGAATAATTGACTGGTTACAGACTATCCAAAGGAAGAAATTGAGACTCAGCAAATGTTAGCAGTTGTCATGTTCAAAGAAGATATTGAGAAGTAAAGACCAGGGTAGAATTTGTTTCTTTGGACTCTATTTATTGACCATTATTGTTATCCTGAGAATTTATGAATTTAACCATGTAGGTTAGATGCATCTTGTTTACCTTGTCAAAGGAACTGATATTGTATAATATTTGATGAAAACATTTCATATCGATCAATCTAATACATCTGCTCTGTCTAAATATAGAGCACACTCTGAATAGCAGTGTGGCTAAATATAAGGTAACTTTTTGGGAAGCAAACTATACTCAGGCAAACCCTGTATTTGTTACATTAGTAACCTGTATTAAGGTGATACTGTGTATTATTAATCAAAATAATTTAACCAATAATTACTAAAATTTTCTATATGATAGAAATTATTTATTTTCTCCCAACGTGAACTCTGAGAAATACAGATCAAATGAGAAGATTACCTCTTGTTCCTCCTCCAAATAGCTGAATAATCTTTATAAGATGAGAGTGTCTTTTAATAGAGATTACACTTTCTGACAAAAGTAATTCTCTATGACTAATATGACCAAGTTGCTCTGTGAAATGTACCAATTAAAATGCATATCATTTTGATGATTGCATCTAATTTTGGTGAAGTGTGTGTGTGTGTGTCTTTGCATGTGTCTGTATGTGTTATTACTCTAATATGAAACTCTAAGTTTGTAAGAACTGAACTTGAAAAAGTTGACCTGAAATAATGTTTTCCAATGAAAAACACCCCATGACACAATTTGCTGTAGCAATCCTTTTGTCAAATAAATCTCATGGCTGTGCCTCGAATCCACAGATAGTGAAAAGATTTAGTGACTCTTTCATGCTTTCTGTTAGTTTTATCTTCTATCTGATTACAAAAGTTTCTCATGGCAGTACACTGCCATATTTGAGTTCAATGAATAAATGTGTAATGAATTATTCCTGCTTTACTATTATTCCCCCGCCTCCTTTATCCAACGACTGCTATATATAAACTTCACTTCTGTATGTCTGTGCTTGAGTCCATTATCATGTCCTATTCTTATGTCAGTATTTCCTACCATTTAATTTATATGTATAGAGCAACTTCCTGTTTCTCCTTGTGTTTCTGTTACTAGTACTACTGGTACTAGTCTGTTGCTTGTTTTGTTAATACAATCTCTAGTCAAAAAGGGATCCCCCCACAAGGTTTTAAATGCTGTAGATTATATAATTCATTCTTCAGCTGTTCTTAAACAACCCTCCTCCCACTTTACAAGATTTTTTATATGCCCAGTTAATCTTACCTTAATTACTTAAAAGTGTTATTTGTTATCAGCTCAATTCACTTGAGGTGTATTTTGGAATACTAAAAAATGTCACCAATGTTCTGCCCTATTCCCAGTTAAAACTCTGTCTTTGAAGCCCAATGTGATTTTCATTTTAGTAAAACATAAGGCTCAGGAGATTACACAGGTTATTGGTCTCATATTTAATTCTGACGTATAAAAAATACAAATAATTGATGCTCAAAGTAATAAAATTAATACCACAAATAGGGTGACATTCAAGTAACAGTTATAAACTGGAGATACGCACTATGCCATTTCATCTACTTCAGTTTTAAATTGTCTTGGTGATTATGATCTACATATTAAACTTATGTATGTCAGGAGAATATCTTCCATTTGTTTACATTAGATACTCTATCTAATGAATACTGATGATGGTCTCCTAATCTTGAATGCACATTTTTCATTTTTTTCCATAAAGTTAAAAAATGTGCTGGCAATATATTACATATAATGAATGATACAAAATTATGAGTCTTGTTGCCTAGGCCTTTTAAGCCACATTATTAATCTGAGATTCAAAAAAACAAAAAACAAAAAATAGTGAAATGATAGGAGAGAATGCTCATATTTGATAAGAACTTGTGTGTGACTTTGTCTAGTATAGCAACATTTAGTAGTCTTTCTCTTTTACCTTTTCTTTGAAACAATATACAATTATATTTTGGTAACAGATGGTGCAATGAAAACATGCAACCAGAAAGAACAGTTTCTAGATTTTTCAAATGTTATTGTGTCACAGTACCTTTGAGAGAACTGAATATTTTTTACTCAAAAACAGTGATTATAATTTTGGTATTAATAGTGATAATATACTCTCCTAAATGTGAAAAAGTATCTCTTTTTCTGGAGATGAAATTGTTATTTCTTTCTTAGGGGAGAAAATGGAGACAATGAAACAGTTTGCAACCAATTTAACTAATTAATAAAAATATTAAGACTAAATTTTTCTAGGTTTGGAAGTATCTACACCATTTTTATTATGCATCAATATAAGTTCCTACGTGCTAACGTAGTTTTGATAATATAAATTATATTTGACATGAATATAAGATATTCTTAATTCTCAATACTTCAAATAAAAACAATTATCTTATTATGATCAAAGCAAAATGCTTTATTTTTGCGTTCCCATATTGTATCATTTGCATATAATATACTAGTGTTCTTTTGTTAAACTCAACCTGGTGATAGAGAATGGACATCAGTACAACTAGTAAAAAGGCAGTGACTCCAAAATTGAAGTGTTATTTATTTTTTTCATCAGTCTCTGGATGTACATTTCAAATGTTGGTCATTTGTGCTATTAGAGCATTATTTTGATTTGGGAAATTTCTATGACACCTTGATGTCTAAATTATTGTGACTGGTAAATAATTTTTTATTAAATTGATAAACAGAAAATGTTTAATTTTATTTTTTCTTAAGGCTATTCTTAGTAGACGAAGACAATTTTTGAGGCTAGAATTCTGACCATCATTGGTCAAATTATTTGGTAGCCTAGAACTGAACTGAACTGAAAATATTAATAGCAACTTGTTTTGAAATGACACACTTATATTTGGCTGATGCATGTTGATGTATGGCAGAAACGAACACAATATTGTAAAGCCATTATCCTCCAATTAAAAATAAAAAAGAAGAAAAAGATGATTTTAAAACTGGAAAACAATTTAAACCACAATGTAACAAGGAGTTTGTGCAAGAGTCTCGTATGAATAGCTTCTTTTTTTCTTATTTTATTTACTAGCCTAAATGCCAGCTGGTGTTTGGCTTCCCTGGTGGCTCAGACAGTAAAGAATCTGCCTGCAATTCATGCAGGAGACCTGGGTTCAATCCCTGGTTCTGGAAGAGCTCCTGGAGAAGGAAATGGCTACCCCAAATCAGTATTCTTGCCTGGAAAATCCCAAGGGCAGAGGAGTCTAGCAGGCTGTTGCACATAGTCAGAAACTATTGGCCAACTAACACTTTCATTATGCACTGAGGAAACAAGTGGCATTTTGCTTTATTCAAGAGTAATTCTGTACAAATGCAGCGATCAGTGAATATTTCTTTTGTTCATTGATCCATAAGTTCATGCAACCTTAACTCCTAGCCCTCTGGGATGTGAACCGCTGCTGATGTTAAGTTTATTTTCAAATTACTTCTTTAAAAGCCTATTCTAGGTAGCTTCTAATTAGACACCCCCAGATGGTATGAATCAAGCAGCTGTAGTCCCAGCTGGGAACAAGTGTGAAGGAAATGCTCATCGTTTTATTCTTTTCTTAGCTTTTTTTTTTTTTTCCTCTCACAACTTTCAATATTCTCAGTCTTCACAGGCTTTTGAATACTGTAAATCATTGGATCATATGCTCTGGAATACTAATAAGATATCCTGTTCTAGCAGGAAAAATATAGGGTCTATGCATGTAGTGAGACACGTGGATTTCTGAATGATCCAGCTAAAAGCTTTGTCATGGAAAATATGTCTATGAATTAAAATTACTACCAAGAACACGTAGCACACTTACATACTGCTCAAGAACTTTTGGAGCAAATTAATTGTCCTTGGTGCTCCATGCTATTTCCAAATCCTTTAAAATATATTTTAGACCATTGCTTATGGAATGTGATTCAATAATCCGCTAGTCTGATTCAGTCTTAATTAAGATATAGTTCAAGTTTTTCATAATAAAAATAAAGCTATTAACTATTAAAGTCAGAATTATCAATAACTTTGTGTTCTTCTTACCATTAATAAACACATTATTTCATTAACCATAAGAATTTCATGTAGTACTTACACTATACTAAATTTTTAGTTTACAAAGAATAAACTTGGAAGAATTTCCAGTGGCAATCAGCAATAATGCTAAAAATAACTGAGTTATTATTCTAATAATGATGAGCACCATTCATTGAGTGTATACAAAGAGTTGACAGTATGTACCTTATATTCAGGACAGTTTTATAATGAATCTTCCATTCTTGTATATTTTGATCTAGGACAAGTGTCAACTAGGTGAGATGATGGAAAATAGCTGCAAATCTGCAGTTTCCCTGGTAAGCCAGGATGTAGGATCACTGTCATTCCATCCTGCAAAATAACTTTCAAAAAAAGATAATCACTCTCTATATTTTAAATTTGAGAAAATGAGACTTAAGAACCGTTCCTCCACAAACATAACTAGCAAGAAGTAATGCCAGCATGCTGGCATCAGAATCAAACCCTTCAGCTTTGAACTACCCTTCCCACTCAGAATTATTATTCAGTCCCTTTCAAGGTCACTTTTCTTGTCCCAAACACAAGCACTCACTGAAGTCTGTTTTCCTTTCCCCATAAAACAGTGATCTGAAATGCTATTTCTACTAAATCTAGCCCATGCTTCCTATGTCACTATCCAACAGGATTTCTGATGTCATTAAATTACACCAAAATATCAATGACTTGCATTGCATTGTCCTCAGGAAAACTATTTGGAATTCAAAATGAGTGATTCTGGGTAGAATTTCAGACAGTAGTTCAGGCTAAGGGAAACATGAAGGCAGTATCATCAGTCATATTGGCTCATGAGGATGTATCCAGATAACAAATCATAATGACCTGAAATTGTTTCGCTTTCCTATCTTTCAAATATACTTTGTTAGTTTGAAAATTCAGTATTTATTAGTTCTGATTACGAAAGTGATATGTGTTTGGATTGGAAAATCCACCACAAGAAAAATACTTTAAATCTTTCACTGCTTCAGTTAAGCCCAGGTGGGGGAAACAGTAGAGAAAAGAAGAGAATGAAAAAAATAGGAATCAATGAGGGATATAATAAGAAAAAAATATATAAAAGAATAAAAGGATGTAATGCCTTGGAATCATTAGCGAACTCTAACAAATCTCTGTCTACTTTCTCATCACCCCAACCCTTTGAGTTCTCATTAATAGGTTATTTGCTTTCTGGATAGTTGGAGAATAAGATTGTGTGTTAATCAGTGATACTTATCATGTATATATTTTTTTCTCAATCACATATTTTGCACCTAATTACCATGTCACTACATTCTGAAATGGAAAATATTTTATCTCCATATATCTTAAAAGACTTTTATGACCAGGAAAGAGAGAAAATATATATATAGAATCAGTTGTCACAAATTAAAACTACTCGATGGACATGAGTTTGATCAAGCTCTTGGAGTTGGTGATGGACAGGGAAGCCTGGTGTGCTGCAGTCCATGGGGTTGCAAAGAGTTGGACATGACTGAGTGACTGAACTGAACTGAAAACTACATTTTGTTTTGTTTACCAGAGAGAACATTTTCCCATTTTATAACCACAAAGACAATCACCTGATTTCATATGTTGTATATTAAATGGGTAATGAAGATGTAGAAAAGTTCCCTACAGACCAATTTTGGTACCCCTGTGGCTTCCCATTTCGCCTTCATTCTGTAGGCATCCTCCCATTGCCATAAATCTCCTTATTTGTTCCATCCATCCTGAAAAATCTGTGCAAGGAGAGTGAATTCTGACTTGTCTAATATAATCCATACCATAATTTATGGGTTAGCAAAGAATGAAGGAGGAAAATCAAGAATGTCTTCAGAACCAAGAAAAATGTGTCCGCTTTGAGATAAGGAACAAAAAAATTGAAGGAATGGTTTATATAATGATGTTACAAATCATCCAAAAATTCAAGACAGAGTGCAGATTTTGCCATTTTCTAAATTATCCAAAAGATGTACGTTAAAAAGATAAAATGTCCAATGGCATTAACCAGATTGTTAGCAAGCAATGAAGGATGCCAAAAGTAAATCTGCAATTAAGAACTAGTATACATGATATCAGAAAAAGTTATCAATAAAACTAACAAAAACATGAACAAACATTTTAAAGGTGAAAGACACAAATGAAAAATAAACTCTCATCCCCCTTTGGCACTGCACTGCCCGCTCAGCTCCATCCATCTTCCACACGTCCCCCAACTCCAGACACACTTGCTTCTCTTTCTGTTACCCATCCCTCTCCAACTCTTGCTATGTGTCCAAAGTACTCTTTGCAGCATGCAATCTGTTATAAGCAAAATTCCATTATAAGCAAAAAAGCCTAGTCTCTTATCTCTTATTCCCTTAACCTTCTTGCTTTGAATGACACTGGTGTCATTCAAAGAACATTTCTTCTCCCCAAATTTTTGATGGGCATTGGATGATTTTTCATCCCCAGCTTTGTTCTGAGAACTCTGGAGGTGAAAATGAGCTTTCCATCCTCCTAATTATCATTTATGAATCCAACAAGCATTTTCCCTATGATCATAAAAATGCAACTAACCCACTGTTAGTCTCTCTCCAGTACTACCCTCGTCATAATTCTTGGTGATTTCAATAGTCATAAAGCTGGGGTTTGTGACATTGTCAGGAGCCAGTGATCAAGACAATCCCCAAGAAAAAGACATCCAAAAAGGCAAAAAGGTTGTCTGAAGAGGCCTTACAAATAGCTATGAAAGGAAGAGAAGTGAAAGGCAAAGGAGAAAAGGAAAGCTATACCCATTAGAATGCAGAGTTCCAAAGAATAGCAAGGAGAGATAAGAAAGACTTCCTCAGTGATCAGTGCAAAGAAATATAGGAAAACAATAGATTGGGAAAGACTAGAGATCACTTCAAGAAAATTAGAGCTGTCAAAGGAATATTTCATACAAAGATGGGCACAATAAAGGGCAGAAATGGTATGGACCTAACAGAAGCAGAAGATATTAAGAAGAGGTGGCAAGAATACACAGAATAACTGTACAAAAAGGATCTTCATGACCCAGATAATCTCAAGGGTGTGATCACTCACCTAAAGCCAGACATCCTGGAATGTGAAGTCAAGTGGGCCTTAGGAAGCATCACTATGAACAAAGCTAGTGGAGGTGATGGAATTCCAGAAGAGCTATTTCAAATCCTAAAAGATGATGCTGTGAAAGTGCTGCATGCAATATGCCAGCAAAATTGGAAAGCTCAGCAGTGGCCACAGGACTGGAAAAGGTCAGTTTTCATTCCAATCCCAACGAAAGGCAATGCCATAAATTGCCCAAACTACAGTACAATTCCACTCATCTCACATGCTAGCAATGTAATGCTCAAAATTCTCCAAGTCAGGTTTCAACAGTACGTGAATTTCCAGATGTTCAAGCTGGATTTAGAAAAGGCAGATGGACTGGAGATCAAATTGCCAACATCTGTTGGATCATCGAAAAAGCAAGAGTTCCAGAAAAACATCTACTTCTGCTTTATTGACTATGCCAAAGCCTTTGACTGTGTGGATTACAGCAAACTGTGGAAAATTCTTAAAGAGATGGAATACCAGACCACCTGACTTGCCTCCTGAGAAATCTGTTTGCAGGTCAAGAAGCAACAATTAGAACTGGACATGGAACAACAGACTGGTTCCAAATAGGAATGGAGAATGTCAAGGTGGTATATTGTCACCCTGCTTATTTAACTTACATGCAGAGAAAATCATGAGAAACGTTGGACTGGATGAAGCAGAAGCTGGAATCAAGATTGCTGGGAGAAATATCAATAACCTCAGATATGCAGATGACACCACACTTGTGGCAGAAAACAAAGAACTAAAGGGCCTTTTGATGAAAGTGAAAGAGGAGAGTGAAACTCAAACATTCAGAAAACTAAGATGGCATCTGGTCCCATCACTTCATGGCAGAAAAATGGGGAAACGTGGAAACAGTGAGAAACTTTATTTTGGGGAGCTCCCAAATCACTGCAGATGGTGACTGCAGCCATGAAATTAAAAGACGCTTGCTCCTCGGAAGAAAAGTTATGACCAACCTGGGTAGCATATTTAAAAGCAGAGACATTACTTTGCCTACAATGGTCCATCTAGTCAAAGCTAAGTTTTTTCCAGTAATCATGTATGGATGTGAGAGTTGGACTATAAAGAAAGTTGAGCACCAAAAAATTGATGCTTTTGAACTGTGGTGTTGGAGAAGACTCTTTAGCATGGAGATCCAATCAGTCCATCCTAAAGGAAATCAGTCCTGAATATTCATTGGAAGGACTGATGCTGAAGCTGAAACTTCAGTACTTTGGCCACCTGATGTGAAGAATTGACTTATTTGAAAAGACCCTGATGCTGGAAAAGACTGAAGGCAGGAGAAGGGGATGACAGAGGATGAGATTGTTGAATGGCATCACCGACTCAATGGACGTGAGTTTGAGTAAACTCTGGGAGCTGGTTATGAACAGGAAGGCCTGGTGTAGTGCAGTCCATGAAGTTTCAAAGAGTCAGACACAACTGAGTGACTGAACTGAACTGAACTGAAAACTAGGAAATGATTATCCTAAATCTCTAGCCTCATTTTCTTGTTTCCTTAACTTTCTCTCTCACTGTCTCTGACACACACACCACCCAACTTCACCCCCCCCACACACACACACATATACACACTATGACTTGACATTTAACTACTTTAGCCTCTCACTCTCATGGTTATAGTCAAGTGTTTTTATCATCATGGCATTTTCAATAACTGTGGTGTCCAAAACTTCAGGTTCAAGCATGTCAATCCCTAATCACAATCTTTCCCATTCTTCCCCTCTAATAATGCAATTCTAGAAAGTTACCACCTCACTGGAGAGTATTATTCATTTATTTTTAATATCGCTTTACGTTTAATCTCTCACATCCACGACATTCCATTCTTTCTTGCCCATCTTAAATGTTATGGTTGATTGCTATTATCACTGTCTTGAATACAATTTCAAGGTTTTTTGCCCTGACTTGGTTAAATCCCCCTCTGTGTTTGCTCCATACCTATCATGATAACAATGTAATGTGTCTGGAGGATATATAATACAGCCATGACAACCTGTGTGCCATGACTACAAACTCCAGCCGGCCACATGTGCCACTCAGCTGTCCCGTGAAATCCCCTTGTTTGTTTAGTTGGTTACTAGCCTAGAGACTCTTCCTTATTTGTGATGCTGTTTCCACAAGCCTCCAATAAGTTCTCCATTCTCTCTCAGCTGATATCCTGGTTCAGTTTTTACTGAGAAATTACAAGCAGTCAGAAGAGACTATCTTTGCATTACTTCTAGCACTGCCCGCACATCTCTGCACATACACGTAGCTTTCACTTCTGCCACTCTGGGTGAAGACCACCCCCTCCACTGACATCATTTTCATTCATTTTTGCTTTTTTCAAGGACATCCTATAAGCACAAGCAAGCCCTTTCATTCCTTCCCCTTTCCCACGGTACCAGCAACATCAAATCATGCTTTAGAGCATCAGCTGGCTTATTTAATTGTTGAGATTAATAAAATGCTTTTTGTTATTAGTTCTGTCTTCAAAAGTTTATTCAACCTACTTCCCAAGCCATAGGACTGGCACATTCACAGATTATATTTAGTTAGTGGTTAGAATGCCCTTGTCTAACAGATATAGGGCCCTGTGAAAAATCACATAGAGAAAGAGAGAGACAGAGAGAGAGACAGAGCAGTTTAAAACTGGACCAGCTTTTCCTTGATTCTGGGCAACACACCGAAGTTCCTTCAAGAAGTATCCATCAAAGGTGAGGAGATGAAGCACAAACCTCAATTGCAGAATTAAGCCACATCAACAATTATGTCATTGAGTTGCCTAGGGCAGTCCCAAGTAGGGCAGTCTGATGCCCGGGGCACTCTAACACCATTCCAAGGTCAGTGAGTAGGAAGGAAAATTCCATTTGCATTTCTCAGTTATGGTCTGAGCTTCCTGAGATTCCAGAACAAAAATATGCACAACACATCAAAATGCCTGACATATGATTTTTTTTTTTCAGAAAAAGGTTACTGATCAATCTGAACTTTCAAGCGAGATGAAAGACTCTAACATCTAAAGAAAGATGACAAGATGTGTATTTTCATGACAAAATATAATTTAAAACCTCTTCAGATCCTACCCTATAAGAGGCCAGAAACTGTTTTTTTTTTTTTTTTAACCAAAAGCATATTATTGGAGTCATAATTCACATCCAAGAAAATGGGATAGAAAGTCAGTAGCACTTGACAGTCTCCTTTCAATTGTTCTGGACGTGTTTCCAGGCCTGTTTTCACTACAGTCACAGTCACTCTGTACACTTGCCTTTATTAATTAAACATGAAATATTGAGAAATAATGCCCAGTAATATTAAAAAAAAATCCATAATTGCATAGAGGTGACCAACCTGATGCTTGTAGTTCTAGTACTTATATCTAAATGTAGCTGAAGTGTTGTGCATGGAAAAGGCTAATCAAAGAAGAACCAAATTGGTTCCAATGCATAAATTCATGGAACTATTTCTTATAATTGACAGTATCACTTAACGTGGTGAGAGTAGCTTCTATTAAAATGTAACATATTGCTTTTAGGTTATAATCATACATGGTACATTGTGAAAAGAGAATTCCATGGGTTTTGATGGGGAAGTGCTTACAGATAGAATTCAGGAGTCACGCTCAGAGGCATTCATATCAATACTAGAGACACAAGTCATATCATACTAGAGTGTTACTGTCAACTGTAATTAGAGGCTTATCTCATTTTCTCTTATTCACTTAAGTGATAAAGCATCTATTTAGTCATATGTTTTAGAAAAGACTTGAGAGGCAGTTTTCTTTAGAGCCACTCTTGCATATATTCATGAATTTTTTTCAATTATTTTCTTTTTGGAAAGAAAAACGCTGGAAAATGCATTGTGATTTGCAAGAAGAGGACAGGTACACTAAAACAATGTGAATGTGGCTTCAGGAACCTTCAGGATTTAATGTCCAAACTTTGGGCTGTAGTCATGCTGTAAGCTGGTTTACTTATTGCTTTTTAACTTTTCTCTCTTGGTTTTGCTTGTTGTTTATCAGGAAAAGGGATAACCAGATTATTGATTAAATTAAACATGTCAATTCCTCGGGAAGATCTACATTTGTGTGCACTACTGTATGTGATAGTTCTAATTTATTATCTCAGCCAGAAAAAACCATTAGTAAACTGTGACCTGGTGAGTAAGAAGTTCCAAATAATATTGGTATTTGTAGCATCAACTGAAGAGCTCAGAGAAGAGACAATGTCCGTAAAATCTATGTGAAAGGTGACTGCATTTGAATAATCATGAGTGGTTAGTATTCAAAGGAAAATTTTCACATCAGCCTCAAACTTGTCACATAAAAGGAGACCATAAAGTCCTTGCATTGTCCAATAGTAATATGACTTAAAGGGAGCTATCTTCGAGCTTTGAGAAATAAACACATGAGAGAGAGAGAATATAGGTTAAGGACAACAGAGGGACAAATCAAACAATGAAAGTTGTCACTACCAGCTCAAGTTTTGAGACTTGGTGGAAGGTAGCAATACGTTGGCCACCTGATGTGAAGAACTGACTCATTGGAAAAGACCCTGATGTTGGGAAAGATTGAAGGCGGGAGGAGAAGGGGACGACAGAGGATGAAATGGTTGGATGGCATCCCTGATGCAATGGACATGAGTTTGAGTAGGCTCCGGGAGTTGCTGATGGACAGGGAGGTCTGGCGTGCTGCAGTCCGTGGGGCCACAAGTAGTGGGACATGACTGAGCGACTGAACGGAACTGAAGTTAGAAGCTAGCAGGGCTGCAGGTAGTAAACGGCCAGTTGGCACTTGGACACAGCATCCTCTATTTCATTTCTTCTTCCTGTCTTCCTGTTTCTCCCCCAGTTCACAGGAGCAAAGCATATAGTGATTGTAGTTGTACCATTTAGTTTTCTTATTTGAAACTTTGATTTAGAAATAGCATTGTGTGTGTTGGCGGCTCAGTCATGTCCAACTCTTTGTGACCCCATGACCTGGGGCCCACCAGGCTCCTCTGTCCATGGAATTTTCCAGGCAAGAATACCAGAATGGGTTGCCATTCCGGTCTCCAAGGGAGCCCAGCAATAGAACTGGTGGAGTTATTATAGATTTAGCATTGATTTCTTTAAATGGGAAATGTAAGTTAATACAGGGAGGAAGAAGAATGTAGGCTAATTCTTCTCTGGCAATTCAAAGCTCTTCACTTCCTCCACTATGAATACAGTTACACATCCAACATATCATAACTGCTGGTAGCATATCTGCGTGTTCCAACAGTCAGCCATCAGTCATTAATTCTGTAGAAAAGGAATTTACACTCACCTATATACATCATTTTTTATAAAAATACTGACCTCAAACGCTACCCAAGACTTATAAATTGTTTCATAGAAAACAAAATAAGACAAACAAACAAAAAACTTTGTGATGGGTAAAAATGTATCAAAATCTATAAGACTTACAAGATCTCTTTTTGAAGCAGTACCCCAAACTTATAGAAACAAATTAATAGTAAACTTGTTATTTAGTAACTAAGTCACAATAGGCTCAATCCCATGGACAGAGAAGCCTGACAGGCTACAGCCCATGTCCTTGTGTGTGTGTGCACGTGTGTGAGTGTGTGTGTGTGTTTAGTCGCTAATGATGGCTGATCTTTTAGGGCTCATGGACTGTAGCCCACCGGTCTCCTCTGTCCATGGGATTTCCCAGGCAAGAATACTGGATACAGGTATTTGCAAGTGGATTTTATTGCTGAGCCACCAGGGAAGCAATAGTAAAAGCATCAAGTGTTAAAAAGCAAAAGATTTATCCATTTGGATATTCTAGAAGGATTGCTGTATATTTCCTACAGAATTATTAAAGAACATAGAAGCAATCTAGCTAATAAAAGACATAGGGAGCATAAGGGAAAATCAAAGTTATCCTCAGGGATGTGAAGAGTTTGAAGGAAGACTATAGTATTTAGCTTTGCTCTAGGAGACAAAATAAGACCTATTAGGAAGAATAGATGGCTTCTCTGGTGGCTCAGTGGTAAAGAATCTGCCTGCTGAGCAGTAGACTAGAGTTCAATCCCCAAGATAGGATGATACCCTGGAGAAGGAAATGACAACCCACTCCATGGACAAAGGAGTCTGGAGGGCCACAGTCTAGGGGGTTGCAAAGAGTTGGACATGACTGAGCACAAGTGTGAGCATGACTAAAGGAAAGCTACTCCTGGAGGTAGACAGAGCTGAGATGGGGTGATGGTGGAATAATCTGGGGTGATGTCTCAGTTCAGTGTATTTAATAACTAAGATTGGGAGGGTTTTAATAAAAAAAGTGAATTACATACTGGTGATATATAAGTGATCTATCTATATATCTTATCTGTATCTGTGTATCCATCTCTGTATTTATCTATCTACAGAAAGGGGGAGGGAGTGAGAAGATTGTTAATGTGTTCACCTATATTCTGGAGACAGTTTCTTAAAGGTCATAGACAAGATATCTTTGCATTTGGATAGAAATGTGAGATGCTGCTTGAATTAGACTCTTTGAAGTGTCTCTTCCAGTGCTCTAATTCTCTAACTTGCCGATCATTCCATAATTTAGCTATGCTATAGGAAAAGAGAGAATTTTGATATAAGAAAGTGTTAAGAGGGATAATTAATAGACTTGAACTGATAGAGAAAAACATGCTACAAAGGGATTTTGATAGGAGAAGCCATGCAATGCTTTCTGTCCTTTATGCTTTCTGGAAGCAAATAAATGGATAAAAAATATAAAGATGGAAGTAGAGTGGATTGCAAGTAGTTTTTCAGCATCTGACGAAAGGGTGTAAGAAACAGCATCTTCACTTTTTTTTTTTTTTTTTGTAGCCTGTATATCTCTCCACTTATCTAAAGCTCAATGAGTCTTGTAGGTGAGGGCATTAAATTTGAAATACGTTGCCTGATAATGTCATATCTTATGCCTTTACCTGAAGAATTTCTGCATCAGAGAATTGAAACTTGGACATTTTCAGGAACTGAAATATTTTCAGGACATTTCTGACCACGTATTATAAGAAAGGTTCAGTTCATTCTTCTGCATGTTCAGTAGATTTTTAGGTGAGCAGATGTAGGTTTGGTGACCCATAATTCAGCACTTCTGGGAAGAAAATTATACTTTGAGAGGTAGACTTCACCTGAAAATCTTAAAAACAAGGTTTCTCATTTTTGTGTGTGTGTTGCATTTCTCTCTTCTGGTTTAGAAACAATTTGAGACTTTGCCAATGGGTTAGGGAGTCTGTGAAAATGTAGAGAAGTGGGCATTTTTAAATCAGCAAATAGCAAATCAAAAAGAAAACCAGCAGCTTTACACAGGGAAAAGCTTTGAATAGGCTTCCTTGTCTTTCCCTGATGGCTTCAAAGGTTCTGAGATGAATTTTGTTGATGTTGAAGCCAGCAGAAATGCTCCTGTAGCAAAACTTCAGTTCGTGCTGCACAGAGGGAGATTTATCGTGGCGGATTCCTCTCCCCCGCATCGTATCTATAAGAGAAAGGACGCAGCATCACTGAGGTATCAGAGAACAGAAAGGACTGTCTTGTCTTTTCATCTCGTGATTGGACTGACCCAAGTGCACTTCGCTGTGACTTTCAGAGGCTGCTCTAACAGCATAGTCTCGAGCACTTGCTTCTGGCCTCACACAGTTTTTGTTGGAAACAGCAGCATTCCTCAGGAGAAAAGAAAGAAGCCAGAGAAGAAAACCGCTTTAAGGGGAAGTAAGTTAACTTCCAAAAGAGCGCATTTACTTTCCCGTAGAAATAAAGTAAACAGATCAGCTTCAAGACCAGATGGAAGAGAGGCAGAATCATCCTGGCTAAACTTATCTTGACATTATCACAGTACAGATGCTCCCAACTTACAATGGTTCAACTGACAATGTGTTTCGTTTCTTTTTGTTTTTTTTTTTTTAACCTTACAATGGTGCAGAAGTTCTACTCATTCAGTAAAAACTGTACTTTGAATTTTTATCATATTCAGTAAGATGCTCTGTTGTGACACAGATCTGAGGTAGCCTCCAGTCAGCCCAGGCCATCCCAAGGGCAACAACCAATACACCCAGAGTTATCCTGTACCCAGACAATCATTCTGCTGTTCACTCTCAGTACAGTGTTTAATCAATTATATGAGATATTCCAGGCTTCCCTGATGGCTCAGATGGTAAGAATCCACCTGCAATTTAGGTAGCACCTGGTTGGATCCCTGGGTCGGGAAGATGCCTTGGAGAAGGGATTGGCTACCCACTCCAGTATTTTTTCCTGGAGAATCCCATGGAGAGAATAGCCTAGCAGGCTACAGTCCACAGGATTACACAGAGTTGGACACGACTGAAGTGACACTTATCATAAAATAGGCTTTGTGTTAGATGATTTTGCCCATATAAGGGTTCTGAGCACATTTAAGGTAGGCTGGGCTAAGCTATGATGTTAGGTGAATTAAATGCATTTTTGACTATGTGTTTACGGGGACATAATCCTATGGTAAGCTGAACAAGATCTGTATATGGATAATGCTAACCTTATGTAAATGTATCTTCTTTATGATGTTAAGGTTTATAAGAGAATTTAGAATAGGACCACTAAAGCTATATAATCTCTGTACTTCTGAAACGTGGAGTATGCTGCCTTGTAGTTGTTTAGTCATTAAATTGTGTCTGACTCTTTGCCACCCAATGGACTGTAGGCCACCAGGCTCCTCTGTCCATGGGGTTTCTCAGGCTAGAATACTGCAGTGAGTTGCCATTTCCTTCTCAATACTGCTTTATATCTCTTTAATTTTTTTTCTTTATTTCTCATATTTCCCAAGAATCAAGTCCTCCACAAATGCTGTTGATCAACTTTATGTCCCTCAAGGACAGACACAGAAGAGAGATGACAATTTTAATGTTTTAGAGAAAAAGGTTTTTCTATATGTCACTGCTTCCTAAAATGTGAGAAGCAGATGTAGAATTAGGAAAAATCTGCAATTTGCAAGCAGCTGCGGCAGAGGAGGTTTTCCTTTGCTGAAGCAAATTTGACTGTCTAAACATTCATGATCCTCTTTCCTTGACTCACTACTATTCCTGCTTTTTCCAGTCACTTTCCTGCATGTTGTTGGATTGTTGGAGGCTCGAAAAAATGAAATAAAATCACAGGAGTGAATACACCACAATTTCAAACTTGTGTCTATACCAGCTTAAAATGTCACACGTTCTCTGAATGCCTTGCTGTGGTTCAGTCGCTCTGTTGTGTCCGACTCTGTGACCCCAGGGACTGCAGGACACCAGGTTTCCCTGTCCTTCACCATCTCTCTGAGTTTGCCCTAACTCATGTCCATTGAATTGGTAATGCCATCCAATCATCTCATCCTCTGTTGTCCCCTACTCCTCCCGCCTTCAATCTTTCCCAGAATCAGGGTCTTTTTGAATGAGTCAGTTCTTCCCATTAGGTGGCCAAAGCATGGGAGCTTCAGCTTCAGCATCTGTCCTTCCAATGAATATTCAGGACTGATTTCCTTTAGGATGGACTGGTTGGATCTCATGGCTGTCCAAGGGACTCTTAAGTCTTCTCCAACACCACAGTTCTAAAGCATCAGTTTTTCAGTGCTCAGCTTTCTTTATGGTCCAACTCTCACATCCACACATGACTACTGGAAAAACCATAGCTTTGACTAGATGGATCTTTGTCGGCAAAGTAATGTCTCTGCTTGTTAATATGCTGTCTAGGTTGGTCATAGCTTTTCTTCTGAGGAGCAAGTGTCTTTAAATTTTATAGCTGACTTCTTGTGCCAAGTCACAAAAACGGTAGGTACCTCAACTTTGAATATTATTGATAGGTAGTTTCAGAGTTCCTAAAAGTAAGCCCTCTTCTTCTCAAACTTCTAAAATCTTCTGATGGAACTAAGGTATCTGGCTTTAGAGGCAAGCTTCTGTTTTTCAGTCAAAATCTTTCCATTGGTTGTCATTGATAAACAGCTAGATTCCACCAGGGCTGGAACATCTCTCTGATTTTGCATTATACATTTCACTTAAATTCTTGGACAAGATTGGTCTCAATAAATATTTACTAAATGGTTGGATGAAAGAACAAAAACAAATGTCTTATGTACAATATTCCAAAGCTTTTAACAGTGAATGATATCATTATCCATAATTATATGTTTAAAATAATATATATCCTAATATTACTAAGAAGGAAATGAGAAATCAAGTAAAATTGAATAAAGTGTGTTCAATATTTGCTCATTTAATTCTTATAAAATTGGTATCAGGATATTTCTCCTAATATTATCATTGGGAGCATCAACAAGTAGATATAGAAATCTGTCATTTCTTAAGTATTTGAAGGAATATCATTCAGAAGTTCTAATAGCAAAACAGTGTCAGACTTTATTTTTTTGGGCTCCAAAATCACAGAGGATGCTGATTGCAGCCATGAAATTAAAAGATGCTTACTCCTTGGAAGGAAAGTTATGACCAACCTAGATAGCATATTAAAAAGCAGAGACATTACTTTGCCAACCAAGGTCCATCTAGTCAAGGCTATGGTTTTTCCAGTGGTCATTTATGGATGTGAGAGTTGGACTGTGAAGAAAGCTGATCACCGAAGAATTGATGCTTTTGAACTGTGGTGTTGGAGGAGACTCTTGAGAGTCCCTTGGACTGCAAGGAGATCCAACCAGTCCATTCTAAAGGAGATCAGTGCTGGGTATTCATTGGAAGGACTGATGCTGTAGCTGAAGCTCCAATACTTTGGCCACCTCATGCGACGAGCTGAATCACTGGAAAAGACTCTGATGCTGGGAGGGATTAGGGGCAGGAGGAGAAGGGGAGGACAGAGAATGAGATGACTGGATGGCATCACCGACTCGATGGAGGTGAGTTTGAGTGAACTCCGGGAGTTGGTGATGGACAGAGAGGACTGGCATGCTGTGATTCATGGGGTCGCAGAGAGTCGGACATGACTGAGCGACTGAACTGAACTGAACTGATCTGAATATCAAAATGTTGACAATGAGAATATGAATGCTTGAGCCTCATGTCACAGGCTTATAATGATATTTAAATAGTAAATATAATATCAATTAAAATTTTAATGCATCCAAATGGTTCCTCACAGATAATGTTGACTTTTAGATTTAATAAATTATGTGTTTACTATTCTGTTTCTCCGTGAATCTGGCTACACTCGCTTTTGCGAAGAGCGTAATGACATCTAGCGGTGAAAATAAATAATGCAAATGACTAAGGTTGAGGGCGCCTGGAAATTTGAGGGTCAATTGTGTAAGCCTGACAGTTTTGCTTAATAGAAATTAAGACGAATTTGCATGAAGACAGTGGGAAAACAGGTAGTTTATGAGATAATGGCAAATTTTGAATGGAATTGAAACATTAATATTGTTTGTTATTGCACACATTGTTTCTGTGTGCAATTTAAGACATTTTAAATTGTCAAATCTGAAAATAAAATTAAATAATAGGTCTACGACTAAACTTAGCATTTTTGCGTTTGGTAATTAAAATTCCACTTGAATCTTTTTGTTTGGTAAGAAATATTTTGTAAACCAATATGTGTTCTAAGTAAATGTGATCAAACATTTCAGCACAAACCATAGCAAGGGAAATTGAATGTGGAGAAATAACTCAGCTGTGTTAGACGTTACTGTGCAGATAATTAAGCCTTAAAATAGATTCTTCCCTATATTTGAATATAAAGAAACTTTAACCAGGTGACATCATTTTTTTAAATTTTATTTGTGAATAGTTTGGGCTTTATATTTTCAATAGAATAGAAAGTTTGTCCGTTTCAATAGAATAAAAATGTGTAACTAAAAATATGTTTTAATACAGTTGCTATCAGTCCATGTCTTTGTAGTAATTGTCATAATGACAATGGTATTTTATTGGACTTTCAGATTTAAAAAGAGCAAACAGGTAAAGCTTGCAGTATTGCATAGCAATAGGCATAATTTAAAAGTTTTTAGTTTCCAATCAGCTAACTTAAAAGCATTTGTCTGTAAAACTGAGAAATATATAGGCTATATGGTAAATATACTAATAAACAAAGATAAAGTGATTTGAATTTAAATCATTAAAAAAAAAACCTAATTGGGGGTGTCATGCAATTTCTATCTAAATTAAGATGTGACAATATGATAACTTATACTAAGATATTTTCAAATACTTTATTAAGAAAATGGATTTTTAGACACAAGGCATGCCTTTAAATAAGATAAACTTATTTCACTATCAGTAACTTATTTCAGTACTAGCTAAGAAATTGAAATTACTTCAATCCAAACACAATCCAAATCAGGCTTCTCTGTCCATGGAATTCTCCAGGTAAGAATATTGGAGTGGGTAGTTGTTCACTTCTCTAGGGAATCTTCCCAACCTAGGGACTGAACACAGATTTCTTGCATTGCAGGCAGATTCTTTACTGTCTAAGCCACCAGAGAAGGCCAAATGAATGTAGGAAACTAGAATAAAGTAAGTTTTCCAGTTGTGGTGATTAACAGTGAAATAATAGTCTTCTAAATGGTAATTTTGCATGTATTTTAAAAGAAAGTAAGACAACTGAGGGTCTCTTTTAAATAACATTGTACATCAATATATACTATATATTAAAATGGATCTCAAAGATATTAAAGGAATATTTTCAATAAACAAGTTTATAACTTTCATGCAGGACTATATTGAGCAAGTGTTAAAGATTTTGTTTACCTCATTATTGAAGAGAGAACCAGTAAGATATTATAACTGGTATAAAGAAGAAATCAAAGAAACAAAAATGTATATGAAGAAGAGTAATGTTGAAATGAATTTGGAAATCTGGGTTAACCACAGGGCAATAAGCAATTGCACTCCAGCAGCCATAAGTAATTCGTTTTCTATGAACAAGATATATTTCCATAAATACCTGTTTTCTCTAATTTAACTTCTATTTCTATGAAGTTATTTATAAATAGCCTAGTAAAACACAAAGACTTCACCCCATAAGATCATATAACTACTGAAGTCTCCAGCATTTCATTGAGAAGTTACTCAATAATCAATCTTGCCTATTATAAAGTCTAACTATTCCTTGGAAAGTAAATAGATTTAGTAGGTTCTTCACAGAAAAAAAAATGTATTTTAATAGTTAATACTCATTGTCTGAGTAATAGGAGAAGGAGACGACAGAGGATAAGACAGTTGGATGACATCACCAACTCGATGGACATGAGTTTGAGCAAGCTTCAGAAGTTGGTGATAGACAGGGAAGCCTGGCATGCTGCAGTCCATGGGGTCGTAAAGAGACAGAAATGACTGAGCAACTGAACTGAACGCAGTGTCTGGAAATATTTTCAGCTTACAGGTATAAAAGTAACCATCTTTGAGAAGTCTAGGAAGTACTAAGAATATAACAGAAACATCTTGAAATAGTAAAATAAAGATTAATTACTTTTTTTTTTGATAATATTCACTTCAGAGCTGCAGTAACTTTCAAATAAAACTTTTAGCCAAAGCACATTCTAGCCTGTTTAAGCAGTGAAAAAGGAAAACAATCTACTTTTCTGAGATGAAGATCACTGTATTGACTCATGTGTCAATGATGAAAATATTACTACAAACAATAAGAATCTGAAACAGAATACATAGTAAAATTAAAAATCAAACAGATATAATCTTGCTCCTAAATTGTATCTCCTAAAAGGTCAGTCTTCATTCCAATCCCAAAGAAAGGCAATGCCAAAGAATGCTCAGACTACCTCACAATTGCACTCATCTCACACGCTAGTAAAGTCATGCTCAAAATTCTCCAAGCCAGGCTTCAGCAATATGTGAACCGTGAACTCCCAGATGTTCAAGCAGGTTTTAGAAAAGGCAGAGGCACCAGAGATCAAATTGCCAACATCCGCTGGATCATGGAGACAGCAAGAGAGTTCCAGAAAAACATCTATTTCTACTTCATTGACTATACCAAAGCCTTTGACTGTGTGGATCACAATAAACTGTGGAAAATTCTGAAAGTGATGGGAATACCAGACCACCTGACCTGCCTCTTGAGAAACCTGTATTCAGGTCAGGAAGCAACAGTCAGAACTGTACATGGAACAACACACTGGGTCCAAATAGGAAAAGGAGTACGTCAAGGCTGTGTATTGTCACCTTGCTTATTTAACTTATATGCAGAGTACATCATGAGGAACGCTGGGCTGGAAGAAGCACAAGCTGGAATCAAGATTGCTGGGAAAAATATCAATAATCTCAGATATGCAGATGACACCACCCTTATGGCAGAAAGTGAAGAGGAACTCAAAAGCCTCTTGATGAAAGTGAAAGAGGAGAGTGAAAAGGTTGGCTTGAAGCTCAACATTCAGAAAACAAAGATCATGGCATCTGGTCCCATCACTTCATGGGAAATAGATGGAAAAACAGTGGAAACAGTGTCAGACTTTATTTTTTTGGGCTCCAATATCACTGCAGATGCTGATTGCAGCCATGAAATTAAAAGACGCTTACTCCTTGGAAGGAAAGTTATGACCAATCTAGATAGCATATTAAAAAGCAGAGACATTACTTTGCCAACAAAGGTCTGTCTAGTCAAGGCTATGGTTTTTCCAGTGGTCATGTATGGATGTGAGAGTTGGACTGTGAAGAAAGCTCATTGCCGAAGAATTGATGCTTTTGAACTGTGGTGCTGAAGAAGACTCTTGGGAGTCCCTTGGACTGCAAGGAGATCCAACCAGTCCATTCTAAAGGAGATCAATCCTGGGTGTTCATTGGAAGGACTGATGCTGAAGCTGAAACTGCAATACTTTGGCCACCTCATGCGACGAGTTGACTCACTGGAAAAGACTCTGATGCTGGGAAAGGTTAGGGGCGGGAGGAGAAGGGGACGACTGAGAATGAGGTGGCTGGATGGCATCACCGACTCTGTGGACATGAGTTTGAGTGAACTCCGGGAGTTGGTGATGGACAGGGAGGCCTGGCATGCTGTGATTCATTGGGTCGCGGAGAGTCGGACACGACTGAGTGACTGAACTGAACTGAACTGAACTGAAATGTCTTAAAACATATCATTTTTCACCTTGCATCATATTTTTTAAATAACTGACTTACTTTGAGGGCTACTTTTCATTATTGGAAGAATGTTCATGTGAGTTGTAACTACATGAATCTATATTTCAGTTTTATTTTGGCTCTAAACTTTGGGAAATTATGTAATCTCTCCCAAAATCAACTTCTCCATATATAAGATATAAATAAAATGTTTCTAACAATAGCACATCAAACAATTAGATATGATTTTTAAGCTGACACACAGGTTCTAAATAGTAGCTGCAAAAAAAAAAAAGCGATAATATGCAAAGCAAATTCAGATATTTATGCATTTTTTTAATTTGGTCTTTTATTCTTCCATTTCTTAATTTGAGGCCTGGCATTTGTTACAGTGGTTGACCTGTAACACGTTTATTGAACTTATCTAAGTGATTTTTTCAGTAGTCATGTACAGATGTAAGAGTTGGACCATAAAGAAGGTTGAGAACAAAAAATTGATACTTTCGAATTGTGGTTCTGAAGAAGACTGAGAGTCCCCTGGACTGTAAGGAGATCAAACCAGACAATCCTAGAGGAAATCAACCCTGAACATTCATTGGAAGAACTGATGCTGAAGCTGAGGCTCCCATACTTTGGGCACCTGATGCAAAGAGCCAATTCATTGGAAAGACCCTGATGTTGGGAAAGATTGAGGGCAAAAGGAGAAGGGAGTGGCAGAGGATGTGATGGTTAGATAGCATCACCAACTCAATGGATATGAATCTGAGCATCTGGGAGATAGTGGAGGACAGAGAACCTGGCATGCTGCAGTCCATGGGGTCGCAGTCATAATGACTTAGTGGTTGAACAACAACAAAAGTCTAAATGGTGACTTCCATTTTTTTCTTCCTTATGAAATGAAATAGCAGTGATCCTAATAGCATATCTCTGTCTGTTTAGAAACAATAGGTACTGGATGCCATGTCCACATATTCAGAAGCCTTGGCTGTCCATCAAAGAGAGGAGGGGTAAAGTTAAGGATTTCCAGAATGACTTGTGCATATTTTAGGAGATTTGTTTATTCAACCAGAAGAACCGATGAAGGAGATCTGGATTATACACAAGAAGAAGAAAGAGTACCCTTCTTTGACAATGTTTGGTTGCAAGAAAGTAATGAACAGAATGAGAAAATAAGTATGAACCATTACTTCTATTGTAAAAGCACAATTACTTTTTTTTTCTTAAACCCTTTATGTATTATATTTCAACAAAACAGTCTAAGCTGAAACATCAATCTATTTTTATATTTACCCAATCCATTTGCTTTTATTTTCCTTCCTGTGAGACACAAATATATTAAAAATAACTTAGGGGTAAGTTCAAAAAGTTATAATAAAAATACTGAGTACAATTCTATCAAATACTATTTCAATGTCCAATTTCTTTGTTCAATCTAATATTAATGATATTATTAAGGCCTTATAAAAAGCCATTATATATGTATTTCTTGAAGGAGTAATAGTCCAAGAAAAAATGAGTTTTGCATGTATAAATTAATTTTTGCAGAAGAAAAAATTAAAATCCTAAATAATTTATCTTTATTCCTTAGTGACTCAGAAAAACTAAGGACAGTATCTTAGCAGAACTACTTTTAAGAGCTTTTCTAACCTCATTGGAATAAGCTTTAGGATTCTTTCTAAAAGGCTCAGATAATTTTCAGATAAATCAGAAACAAAATGTTAAAATCAAGCTTACATATTATCTTCTGTATTTCAAGGACACTCAAACTTCTGTAGACTCCCATTTTTTCATAATGACTAAGGGACAAACTGTGAAGTAGAAAGAAAATAAAAATGCAAAGGGTGTGTGTGGGTGTGTATATGTGTTAGTCACTCAGTTGTGTTCGACTCTTTGCAACCCCATGGACTGTAGCCCACCAGGCTCCTCTGCCCATGTGGTTTTCCCAGCAAGAATACTGGAGTGGATTGCTGTTTCCTTCTCCAACAGATCTTCCTGACCCATGGATTAAACCTGAGTCTCCTGCCTCTCCAGTATCGCATGCAGGTTCTTTGCCGCTGAAACACCAGGAAAGCCCCCACAAGGTTTATAGTATACTGAAATCCTATGCTTTCAAGCTTCATCCCTTTGCAGATAAACACATAGAGAAGAAGGTAAATATTAGGGACAAAATCAGGAATTAAACTGCTAAGATCTGATCCGTTAAATGAGGAAAAAGGCAAAGACTATTATAGGGATTTTTGAAAAGGACACAATGAATAATCCCCCTCATGATGTGAGTTTTAAGATAGTTATGAACAGATACAGGAGGGAAGAATTTGGAGACAAAGAGACACATCCATTTCTAGTAAGACCGGTATTGGAGAGTGTTGATTATTCTACAGAGAAGAAAGTTTTCAAATAACAGATTCTAGATTTATAATAAAAAGCAGAGACATTACTTTGCCAATAAAGGTCCATCTAGTCAAGGCTATGGTTTTTCCACTGGTCATGTATGGATAGTGATGACGATAGGTATGACCATGCAGGCTCATCAGATGAGGATGTGTCTGCCCCTGGAAAACCTCTTGGGGCTGTAGAAAATCACTTGTTCTGGGAAGAGGAAACAAAAAGTCGCTTTACTGAGTATTCCTTGACGTCCTCAGTCATGAGAAGGAATGAACAGCTGACCCTACATGATGAGAGGTTTGAAAAGGTAAGGTCTCCAAGTGGGGAGCCTTATAATACCAGCTCCTAGTACACATTATGACGTTGGAACCCAAAACTAGAACTTTCAGTGTTAGAAACAGACTGTGTCTTTTAAAAACAGATCATAAAATGGCCCCAGTTTTCATTCTGGAAAGAATGTGTTTAAGTCAGAAAGTGAATGATCAAACCTCCTCACATTCCTCGTACAATCTGATAATTTGATTCTGAACCTCTCTGATCCCAATCTCTAAGAGTATGCTATCTTCAAGCATTGGCCTGGGCATAAACAAAATTCCATTTTTTTCCCTTTTCTTTTTTTTGAGTGTTTTTCTTACTGTTATATCCCAAGACTTAATATGGTGTCTGGCATATGGCAGGAGTTCAGACTGTTAAGTAAATGATGAATAAATTCCTTCAAGAAATGCCTAAGATAAAGGTTCTAACTTTGCCTTTGCAGTGAGTATTCATTTCCCTCTTTTCTCCAAGAAATAGGCAAACTGTTACTAATAACCTCACTTTTCAGGAGTTACATCACCCCTTGCTTAATTCTTTTACAAAGCCTGACAGTGTTTACAGCATTTGAATAATAAAGTAAACATCATCTAAACAAAGAGTGAAATTTGTGCATTAACACCATTTCTTTGCATAATGAGTGAATATGGAAGTATCTGAAATATTCTCAGGTAAAGATTTCTGCCTAGGATTTGTTCAAGCTGAACAGAATAACTGCCTTTCATTTTAAAATAGTTGATGTACAATGTTATATCAATAACAGGTGTACAGTATAGTGATTCACAGTTTTAGAGATTATATTCCATTTATAGTTATTATAAAATATTTATAGTTATTGTAAAATATTGGCTGTATTCTCCCGTGTTGTACAGTGTGTCCTTATTTTATGCCTAATAGTTTATGCATCTTAATCTGCCCCTCTGTTGCCCCTCATCCCTCCCCTCTCCACTGGTAGCCTCTAGTTTGCCTCTATTGTGTCTTTCTATATTCACTAGTTGATTGCGTTTTCTTAAGTTCTGCATATAAGCAATATCATACAGTATTTGTCTCTCACTTAGCATAATACCCTTCAAGTCCATCCATGTTGCTGCGGATGGCAAAATTTCATTCTTTTTTATGGCTGAGTAGGCAAGCCACTCCAGTACTCTTGCCTAGAAAATCCCATGGATGGAGGAGCCTGGTAGGCTGCAGTCTGTGGGGTCGCTAAGGGTCGGACACGACTACGCGACTTCACTTTCACTTTTCATTTTCATACATTGGAGAAGGAAATGGCAACCCACTCCAGTGTTCTTGCCTGGAGAATCCCAGGGACAGAGGAGCCTGGTGGGCTTCCGTCTATGGGGTCACACAGAGTCGGACACGACTGAAGTGACTTAGCAGCATGTATGGATGTGAGAGTTGGACTGTGAAGAAAGCTGATCGCCAAAGAATTGATGCTTTTGAACTGTGGTGCTGGAGAAGACTCTTGAGAGTCCCTTGGACTGCAAGGAGATCCAACCAGTCCATTCTAAAGGAGATCAATCCTGGCTGTTCATTGGAAGGACTGATGCTGAAGCTGAAACTCCAATACTTTGGCCACCTCATGCGACGAGTTGACTCACTGGAAAAGACTCTGATGCTGGGAGGGATTGTGGGCAGGAGGAGAAGGGTACGACAGAGAATGAGATGGCTGGATGGCATCACCGACTCGATGGAGGTGAGTTTGAGTGAACTCCGGGAGTTGGTGATGGACAGGGAGGCCTGGCGTGCTGTGATTCATGGGGTCGCAAAGAGTCGGACACGACTGAGCGACTGAACTGAACTGAATCATTAACAGTGGAAGGCTGGGTCACAGCCCTGCCATCATTCCTCCTCCTCCTGGCCAGAATAGATCAATTGGAGCAGCCGAAAATTCCCTCTGCTTCCTTGGGTTAGAGGACTGGATAAAGATACAGTAAGTCCCCTACACAGGAACCTTCAGCTTGGGAACTTTCAAAGGTGCAGATGTGTATCCAGTTCCAGCAGGGAATCAGAGCCTGTACCATCAGCGTCAGGCAGGAGTGGAACTGCAGCTTGCCCTCCGTCTCCTATTGCTGACCACCCTTCAGCTCTGCCGTCGCCCACCTCCTCTCCTTCCTCCAGTCAGTAACTCTTCTCCCCTGTTCACCTGATGCCAGGTCCTCTATGCCAGCTACTGTACTTTTCAAGGTACTGTACTATAAAATTAAAAAATGTTTTCTTTTTGTGTTTGCTTTTGACGTATGATTTGTGTGCAAAGTATGATAAGCCCATCACGGAATAGTACTATATAGTTGATTGTGTTAGTTGGGCACCTAGGCTAACTTTGTTGGACTTATGAACAAATTGGACTTAATGAATGCAGCCTTGGAAGAGAGCTCATTCATATGTAGGGGAATTACTGTATGGGATATGGAGCCAGAGCAATGCTCCAGGAAACATCAAGAGCAGAAAAGACATGTTACACCTCACCTTGCCACCCGAGCTAGTCTTTCCACAGTATGAATTCTTTCGGGGCTACCATAAATGAATTGTTCATTTTTTGAAATTTTAATTTTACCTCTATTTGTAACCATTTGTGTGTGTATCTGTGTATGTTTAAGGGTGAAAAGTAGCAATATAAATTAGTAGGGGCAAAACAAAAATAAGGACCAGGGTGGGGCTATTGGGAGAAGAAGACAAGACTTTGGTTCTTTTAATTAGCAAAAATACATAGATTTGAACTATAAAGTATTTGCTGTACTACATTATAATAGAAAAGTGATTGTCTCCACAGTGCCAGTGAATATAACCTTAATTTTAAATGAATTTATTTGGTCATCTATTTATTTTATGGCCATACCATGTGGCATGTGAGATCTTAGTTTCCCAACCAGGAATTGAACCTGCACTCAATGCATAGGAAGAACTGAGGCCCAACCACTGGACCACCAGGGAAGCCCCTAATCTTAATTTACATGCGCATAGCTCTTTATTCATCTATCTCTTCAATAGACATTTTTGAACATTTATGTGACCAGGTATGGGTGATACTAGGCCCTGAGAAAAATACTACTATTATGTCTAATATAATCATAACACATCAGCTGTAACAAGGATGATTATTTAAGTGTTCTCTCTACAAGGATTTCAGTGTTGTGTGCTCCAGAAACCATACACCCACAGAAATGTAATTATCTTTGTCTCCTATATACTTAGCACAGTGTCTGGCAATTAGGAACTTAAAATAAGTTACACGTTTATTGAATGAGCTGGATTTGAGAAGATCATAATTATAGAACAGGCTTATTTTCTCTCCTTCACCACCTTCAAACAAGATCCATTGAAATCTTCTTCTTGTCTCTGGATTAAAACTTTAATATCAAACGTGTCCAATCTGCAGTTTCTCAAAAAAGTCAAGTTGTCAAACATCATTTTCATTTGAATCAAATCTTCCCTGTGCTCTCAGATCAGGCCTTGGGGAAGAAGGAGGAATATCAGTAGCTTCTTCCCTCCTCCTTGCCCCAACTAACATCCTTCCTCGCCTCTACTCACTGACAACCATATCTGCTCCCTCTGAAGCTGGGCCAGTAAAAGGCAAGGTTTTACAGAAGAGTTTTACTGTCATCTTGACTGATGCTCTCTAACTTAAAGTTCAGAGAATGTCTCTTTGTGGAATGTTTCTGTGGTTGCTGGGAGGTACCACACTGGGGAGAATGTCTCTATTCTGTGGTCCAGGCAATGCCTCATTTAACACTTGCTTTTACTGGTTTCACTTGCACCATCTCTCTCTGGGGTTTTCACAGTCTTTAGACATTCTTCTTAAATGAAACTCCTTTCAAAACTACTCAAGAATACTTCTATTTCAGAACGTCCACATCTGGCTCCTACAATGCAGTGCCTCTACCTCGCAGTTAGGGAAGTAGAGTTTTGTCTACCACCATTCTAGTAGGTTTCTCTCCCTCACACTGGACCCCTTTATTGGTCCTTCCTTCTTTAAAATTTTTAGGTGTGTATCAAGTGATCCCTCTGAGCTCCAAGGTCCTCAGTACACTAGTCAAGCCTTCCCAAACTCCCATAACCTTTTGTTTGGTTTGGTTTGAGCACCATGGGGAGAGGAGGAAAAAAGCTAAAGCCTTGTATAGATTGTCTCTCCAATCTGGCTGTGCGCTGCAGTCACCTGGGAGCCTTCAACACTGTGTTCCATCCCCAGAGATTGGGATGTACTGTTCCAGGTGTAGTCTGAGCATCCTTGTTATTCTACTCTGTGGTCAAGGTTGACAAAGCTGCTCTAAAGACACCCTTCCTATTGACCCCCTTCCTCCCCCCAAGAATGATCTGTCTTTAGATAACCTGGGGAGTGGCTAATGGTCCGCTTGAGGCAGGCTGGCTTTGGATCACCCTCTGGGTCAACCTTCATAGATGCTGCAGATCTTTACAAATATGAAGAAACTGACACCTTTTATTCTCAGCATTTGGAGAAGGAACTGGCAACCCACTCCAGTAGTCTTGCCTGAAAATTCCATGGACAGAGGAGCCTAGTGAACTACAGTCCATGGGGTCTCGTAGAGGGGCCACGACTTAACATCTAAACAAAAACAACATTCTCAGCCTTGGAACTTCTATCAAAACTCTGAGAAAGCAGGAGTTCTATTTAAAATCCTGTGGGGTAAATGTTTGTTGAAGTGACCTGACTGCATGCAGAACTGAGGGGTGGAATTAAGAGTTATGTAAGTCCCTGCAGAGAAAAAAAAATGAGGATTCTTAGCAGTTTTCCAATCCGTTTCCTTTCCACGTCTCACTTAGTTTTCAGTCAAAAACCATACTATGTCCCTGGTTTTAAATATCACATTTACCTTATCTACTATTTACTAGGATCAAAAAGTATCAAAACTGAACATCTCAAAATCACACAGTGTGATTCTTAATTTTGTTTTGGAATGTCTAGTAGCTGATAATTTTCTTTTAAAAATATTTTTGGGAATAATCTCTGTCTCTCTTGATATCCTCTGACTTATAAGAATTGTACAAAGACTGTGGAAACTAATTCATTTTTTATAAGTCTTAGCATTTTGTTAGTTAATAGATTTTGCAGTTGGGGTATTTGAAATAACTCAATGCACATAATATAACTTGTATTCCAAACAAACTTAATATAGTCGCAGAAGTTAGCAACTTTCCCAAATGAAAAAAGAAATTATGATTTTCTTTGAGGATAAACTATGTTTGAAAATAAAATAAAACCTGAGTGTGCTACATATGAGAATTGATATTTGAATAATTGCATAGCATTTTGTATAAAATATATTTACTTCCATTTTTTAGGCTGAGGAGTGATTGTGTTCAAAAGAACAAAAGCATTAATGTGTATGCTCGAGAAATACAGTGTAGAGGAATGTTTTCCATGTAGTTTGAATGAGCTATATCAAAAGTTAATTTTTTGCATCTTTAGTTTACAATTTTATTTTTTTATTTTTTTATTTTTTTGGCCAGTAATTCAGAATTTAATTTCAGAATGTATTCAAATATTTCATTGCAGAGAACATTAATATTTTCAAGTAATAATATGCCCATTTTACCATTTTTTGAAATAATTATTCTTACTCGTATATAAACCCAAGCATTCGGCTGTGGGAAATTTCCTTAACCTTTTATGTCACATTTCTGAGTAATGTATTTTTGCTAGGACTTTTACAGCAAAGTACCACCAAACTGGATAGCTTAAACAGATATCATTGTGTCAACAGCGTTCTTCCTTCTGCGGGCTGAGAGAGAATTCGTTTACAATTTTAAATTAGTTTACAATTTTAAATTATATTTTATTAATTTTCATGGGGAACCTCTCCAACATATAGAGCACAAGTTTTGGATGGTTTCAGCCATGTTTAACTATTCTTTGTCTCCTAATATACCATGTATGTGGCCATTTTTTAACAATTATAAAAAATGTTAATGATAATAATGTAGCATCATTTCATGTAGCAGTCCCTCTTTTAGCAATCCAACTAAATCTTAGGCAAAAATCAACTAGGGGCAAATAATTAGAGGTATGCTAATAAGTATTAAACATTTAGTAAGACTTCTAGTTTATACCTAGAAGAGGATTTTATTTTTACAGGATATATAGGGATGTGATACTTCTGCATCCTAGAATTTTGGTTCTGACTTTAGTGAAGAGCTCAGAGTTTTTCTGTTAAGGTAAATACTGAAATTGCATCAATGGAGAGAAATAGTCACTATGTCTATCTGGGGTCTTTTTTAAAAAAGTAAATTGAATGCTTGCTTAGGGCCAAGAAAACAACATATGTGCTATGTTCATTTCTTATAAATCAACTTTGCAGAATCTTTTAAACATTGTAAAACTTATTATTAGGTTGTTGCATGAAAGAGATGAAAGCTTTTGGGAAATATTCCTCGGGGCATTTTGGTTCCAGAGACAGAAGTTGCTAATCAGTCTGTGCTGTTGAGTCCTCTGGTTTCTTTACCCTTTGGAATCTGAGTTACTGAGGCCCCTTGAAGGGCCTATTGATCACCTTTTCTTTTAGCACAGAAGAGGAGATGACTTTGGTGTAGATAAGCCTCACTGGAGGGTTAACGTAATGAGGTTTCTCAGAGTAGTGGAATCTGCCCAGTTTTATTCTCTCCAGTGTCTCAGCATCTTCTCCCTCTTCTTTTTGGTAAAAGAAAAAAAGAAAAAGAACAAATTAGATATTGATGCATATGTTCCATAAGTTGAAGCAGCAGCTCCGGAGATAGAAGAGATTTGACCAATTGGGTTGTAAGTTCAAGGACGCCATGCCAGCCAGGAATTCCCACTCCAGGGCTTATGTTAGAGCAGTCTGTTAAGAAAGGAACATTTGCTTTCTCCTGATGTGACTGAGAGAAAAGAAAAGTGAACTTGAAGCCACAGTTGTCACTGTGTCTGAGACAAGAGACACTGCAGATGAAAACAGAGCCCAGAGATGAAAAGTGTGAGTTCCAGCAACATCCTTGGAATCTCTGGATCTGATGTCCTGGGAGCCAGAGCACTCCTGACTCCTAGGTTATGAGTCAATGAAGCCTCAGTTCAGTTCAGTTCAGTTCAGTCGCTTAGTCGTGTCCGACTCTCCGCGACCCCATGAATCACAGCACGCCAGGCCTCCCTGTCCATCACCAACTCCCGGAGCTCACTCAAACTCATGTCCACAGAGTCATTTCCCCCTTAAGGTAGTGTGAGATGACTTTCTATCACTGGCAGCCAGAAGAGTTCTGAATAATGCATCTAGGATGCGGTATCTGCAAGTACATACACATTTGCCACATGGTAGCTCATTTAGATAAGTGGTAGCCTGGGTGTTAAGTGGGGAATGGCTGCTAAACATTGTCCTGTAGATAGTAAAATAGCTGTGAAGCTTAGATTTTCTAAACTGGAACAATCTAGTTTTGTATCGAATTACAGCTATTTTCTCTCTGTGACCAGAGATCTCCCTGTTGAATCCCCATAGCATTTGAAATTTCACAACCAATCAAGCACATCTTGAAATGGGTGAAAGAAGAGACATTTAAGGTAATGATTCCTAGGTTCCAGCGTGCGATGCTGTTATCACCAGGGAGTAACAAAAGGAGACAATATCAGCAGAAAGCCATGTTTTATTTCTTTCCCTTCGGCTAAATTATCTTTATTCTGAGACTGTCTCTTTTTTTTGGCTTATAAATGTCTCCAAGAAAGTGAACCTATAATTTGTCATATAATTCTTAAATGTTCCTATGGCTTGTTGACTGTCTATAGTCATTCAAATAAAATATGGGTAATGACTTATAGACCCCAAGTTTTATTGGTATTGTTATTGTCATTGTTGTAGGAAAATGATGAAATGATACTGGCGTGAGAAATTTCAAATTATAGGAACCAGTGTTTTATTGTAACTAAATGCTCTCTTCTGGATTTTAATTTCAATGTATGACAACTCATTATACTGCTTACTATTGGACAGTGAAAAATCGTGAGCCAAACATAAAGTTTACAAAATTGTCTTCTGCTGTTTTCCTGGAGACATTTCAGACTGACCAGTGTGCTCCTTAGTCAGGGTTTTGGGTAGTCCCCAGCCTGGCGTATATGCCATGGGACATGAAATAAATGGGTTAAACACAAGCACAAGCATCATACAATCGCAGTGGTGTGGACAAAGTTTTCAGTGTTATGAATAATCTTATTGGAGTTATGACACATCCCAGAATCACTGAGCTGAAGATACTGGAATAATGACATAAAGTTTCTTTAAAAAGTTGGGTAGTGATGTCCAAACAGGTGTAGCCTAAATTATTGAAAAATAGAGAGATTTTCTTTATTGTTTTGATGTGGTCCTTTGGTTTCAAGAAAGGAACACAGAGAAAGCAAAGGAAGAAAGATAATTCTCCAACACTGAGCTCCTGGAAACTACTGCTTCAGAGAAATCCTAGTAATGCACAAACAAATGTGCTCTTTTCTGACCACCCTCACTTATCCGCTGCTCCTAACTTGGAGAAGATCTCACAAGTGTCACATGAAGCACGCAAACAACCAGGTTACTCTCCCTGTCTGATTTTGAAATCATTGGAGGATCATTATCTTTTCTGGGGATTTACTGATGATAAATAAAGAGGTCAGAGTAACACTGTTTGGAAGATCAGCTTCCATTCTTGTATTCATGCGCTTTGTTATGGGATTTTTGTCTGTCCTCTTATTGTAGGCAGAAAGTGCTTCTCTGCTTCTTGATTTAGGGCTTGGTGATGTGATTGATCTCTTTGTTTATTGAGAGGCATGACAGGAGCAGATAGTTGACATAATCATTCACAAGCTTTTGTTTTGTTTTGTTAATGCTCTATAAATGCCAAGAAGAGAGCTTTGGCCAGATAACTGTTTATAACATAAAGTTGGGTCGCAGAATGAAGACTCAGGAATAAGACCTCAGCCCAACAACCCACATGGGGCAGTCAAGCACAGCTGGACACATAGTTTGAAACATGGCCACTAGTAAAACTCAGTTTAAATGAACAGGACTATGAGTATGAGAATAATAGCTTATTTGCAAGGAGATTCCCTAGGGGGTGGCTCAGATGGTAAAGCATCTGCCTGCAATGAGGGAGACCCGGGTTCGGTCCCTGGGTTGGGAAGATATCCTGGAGAAGGAAATGGCAACAAACTCCAGTACTCTTGCCTGGAGAATCCCAAGGACGGAGGAGCCTGGTAGGCTACAGTCCATGGGGTCGCAAAGAGTCGGACAGGACTGAGCGGCTTCACTTCACTTTATAGTTTGCAAATGAATGTTGACCTATTTGCTACACAGCATTTTATTATGACAATAGCTGTTATGATTGTTATCACAATACTTCCTAAGAATGTCCTTTAAACATGAAGTGAAAGTGTTGGTCGCTCAGTCGTGTCCAACTCTTTGCGACCCCCTTGGAATGTAGCCCATCCAGCTCCTTTGTCCATGCAATTCTCCAGGCAAAAATCCTGGAGTGGGTAGCTAGTCTCTTCTCCAGGGGATCTTCCCAACCCAGGGATCGAACCTGGGTCCCCTGCTTTGCAAGCAGATTCTTTAGTGCCTGAGGCACCAGGGAAGCCCTTTAAACATGGTTTCTGCAGATTCTCCATTGTTCTGACAGATATACTAATCTCCCTCCTCTTTCCCTGTTTCTCCATGCTATGATTTTGTTCTATTCAACTATCCCTTAGTGAAATAACTGAAGAGAACCCTTCCAGCTTTGCAGATTTGTATCACTCCTTTCATTTAACACAAAGGCTCTAGGGCCATCACTGAGAAACACAAAGAAATAATCAGTCTTCTCAAGTCAAGGGAGGGGATAGGTAATACTTACATTTTTCACTTAACTGGAACAGCTACAACACATGGGGCTGTCTTCTGAGCTTATAATACATATAAACTCACTTGATCCAAACTCATTTTTATACCAATTTTATAACACAGAACATAAAGACTTGGTGAAGAAGTTATATTATTCTGGGTACATAAAGTATTTGGGTAGAATCTGTCTGGGCAGATAATGTTCCATTTTCTAGAAGAAGACAGACACTAGAGTTGGCTACAGAAATGTGAAAATAAAATTCCATGCCAAGAAGAACACCAGAAATTTTATCCTGGATCTCATTTCTACCAATAGCCTGCCTTAGAGGCCTTGGGTAGTCCTAAGATTTGGGTAAAGGAGGATGTAAGGCTGTCTTCTTTGATTACCACCTGGGCTAGAGCTGGGGTAGAAACTCCCAGATACGGAGTAATCATATTTCACTTCCAACTTTAAATTGGTTACAGCAATCACATGCTTTCGGAAGCTATTTCCATCAAGCTTATATTGCCTGATACAGATTATCCCTGCACCCACCTGCAGTCCCCTCCCTTTGCCAACACAGAAGCAAATTACATTTCATGTGCTTGCTTTGCAGTTTCACATACAGATGCCGCTGAAACCTCACCCGGTGCTCTCAGGATTAGTCAGAAAAGCATGCTCTCTTTCCTTTCTTTTCCTATCTGGGTCAGTGGCTTTGTGCTGCTATATCTTTCTCTGCCTCCTCTTCCAGTACCCACCCCCCACCCCGCCCCCGCCCATGCCCCAGACAAGAGATCTTTAGCAGACAGGCTTTCAATTGAACTTTACACTCCCTCTTGTTTTTAACTTTTCATTCATGCTATCATCTTCTAACTGGTGGCTATGTGTAGATTTGTGGCACTAGAGATTTTCTAGTACAGCGTGAGGCAAAGTTAGAATTCATGTGATCAGTCTGCTGAGTCAAAAACAGCCCTGAAGTAGGTTTTCTCTCCCCAAGACTGAGGCTGTCTTTTGTAATAGCCAACTTATCACATTCACTGCTGAGTTTCACAGGAGCTGACTCTGTCTAGCCCAAACCATCATTTCTTACTTCATTTTTGGGAATAATGCCAGGGAGCAGCTGGAGAAGGTAGGGGTTTCAGAGGAAACTTGATTGTTGTAAAAATGTTGCATCAGGTGTCTAAGGAAAATATGAGGCTCACCCTGGAACTAAAACAGTGTCAGGTCCCAGAGTTCTTATCAGTTGCCTAAATTCTGCGGCTTTAGAAACACAATAAAAATGAATATCTCCTATTGGGAGTTAAGGGAGAAAGCAAAGACCAGCCTGAGGGCTTATGCTTCGTAAATCATGCAAGACAACAGAGTCAGAAAGTGACTCATCTGTGATTATTATTCAGCACCTCTTAACACCTTTCTTTCCCTGGAGAGTGAGGTGATGGGAAGAACTTCAGAGTTGTCTGTTTCTCTCATTTCAGCATCTATTTATTATTCTGTAACTAATAAGGTGTTGCCATGTTCTAAAGTATGTGTCAAAACCTCATTATGTTGGACCTAGAACTTTACAAACTTCAGCTTTTGCTAAATGTATAAAAACAAAAGTCTGATGTGAATCCACGTGGCAGGAACATTAACAGAAATGTCCGGACTTATGAAGAAAGCTGACTTGACCGCTTTATGAAATTATATCTACATCTGAAAAATAGTCTATTTCAAGAAATTAATCTGTTTTTGAACACAGATTCTATTTTTTAAGACTGCCTAAAATACCAATCTTTAAAAAGGATTTGAATATTAAATATTAGAAGCTAAAATGACCTTGTAAATGTCTGCATATATTTCATATTATCTGCATCATATTATCAAAGTTTATTTTAAAGTTTCATTTCTGTCTGTTGTCTGACTATCTCCTTTATATACTTCCCATTTTCTTTCAAAATTTAATATTGAGAATCTAATACTTATCAGTCAGTATTCTAGACATCATGAATTTAAAAAGAGACAAACATAAAAATGCTCTCATATGTCTTAACTGTAATCAGGAAAATAGTGATCAAAAAAGATAAATAAATGCATGTAAGGTCACGTGGTAAAAATAAAGCTGTGAAAGGGAAAAGGAAAAGGAACAAGACTGGTAGGTGTTTTGACTTTTTTCCTGACCATATATATAATTGATATATAACATGTAATCTTAAGGTGTACAATGTGATGGTTAGCACTATAAAGTTTGTTAACTTTAATAAACTTATTTGTTAACATATCCATTACCACAGTTACCTCATCTTTATGGTGAAATCATTTAAGATTTACTCTCTCAGCAACTTTCAAGTATATAGTGTTAGTCACTCAGTCATGTCTGACTCTTTGTAATCCTATGGACTGTAGCCTGCCAGGCTCCTCTCCCTGTCCATGGGATTCTCCAGCAAGATTACTGGAGTGAATAGTCATTCCCTTCTTCAGGGGATCTTCTCAACCCAGGGATCAAACCAAGGTCTAACATGCTGCAGGCAGATTCTTTACTGTCCGAGCCATCAGGGAAGCCTGCACTTTCACGTATATAATACAAGTATATAAAATATGTTTTATATAATTTATATAATACTTTCAAGTATATAATACATTATTATTAACTAGACTCTCATGCTATACATCAGAGCCCAGAAATTATTCAGTTGTAACCTTTGGTCAACATCTCCCCAATTTCTCCACCTCCCAGCTCCTTTATTCTGTTTCTATGAGTTCAACATTTTAAGATTTTATAGATAAGCAATAATCTATAGTATTTGTCTTACTCTATCTGCGTTATTTCATTTAGCATAATGCCCATTAATTCCATCTACGCTGTTACAAATGGCAGGATATCCTTCTTTCTATAACTGAATAGCACTTGACTTCACACACACACACACACACACACACACACACACACACATTATATACCCCAAAGAGGAATTGCTGGATCATGATAGTTCTATTTTTAGTTTTTTGAGGAATTTCCATACCATTTTCCTTTATGGTTGCATCAGTATACATTCCCACCAACAGTGCAGGAGGGTTCCCTGTTCTTCACCACATCCTCACCAACACTTGTTACTTCTTGTCTTTTTGATGACTGCGATTCAAATGGATATGAAGTGATACCTCATTAAAGTTTCAATTTGTTTTTCCTTGATGATTAATGATATTAAGCATCTTTTTATATACCTATTGGCCATTTCTATAACTTCTTTGGAAAAGTATATTTCAGTTCCTTGGCCCATGATTTCATTGGATTATATTTATGATTGTTATTTTTGCTTAAAAGTATGAGTTATGGGCTTCCCTGGTGGCTCAGATGGTAAAGAACCTGCCTGCAATGCAGGAAACCTAGGTTCAACCCCTGTGTTGGGAATATTTCCTGGAAGAGGGCATGGCAACGCACACCAGTATTCTTGCCTGGAGAATCCCCATAGACAGAGGAGTCTGGCGGGCTACAGTTCATGTGCTTGCAAAGAGTGGGACATGACTAAGTGACTGACACAGCATGGTATGCATTATTTATTTATTTTGTATATTAATCTATCAAACATACAGTTTGAAAATATTTTCTCCCATTCTTAAGGTTCCTTTTCATTTTACTGAATGCTTCTTTTGCTGTGTGGAAAGTTTTTAATTTGATATAGCTTATTTAATTTTGTTTTAGTTTCTTGTGAGGTCGTATTTTAAACATCTTGACCAAGGAGGACTCTCTCATGAGATGGCATCTGACTCCAGATGGGCCAACTGGGATTTAGGCCAGAACCTTCTAGCCCAGGAAAACACAAGAGGCAAAGGCTGGGAGGAGCAATTTTTTAACTGAATGGGGAGATTTGGAGAATGACAGGAGGAGGAATCCAAGTGGTGACCAGAGCCTAGCCATCATGCGTGCTTACCTGCTAAGTTGCTTCAGTCATGTCGAGTCTTTGCAACCCCATGGACTGTATACCACCAGGCTCCTCTGTCCATGGGATGCTCCAGGCAAGAATACTGGAGTAGGTTGTCATGCCCTCCTCCAAGTTGGCCATCATAGGCATTTGTAAAAGTTCTAAAACCTGAAGTTAGAAAATCATAAAGTAAATTTGACTTTAAACAGTCATTTTCCAACCTACCAGTGAAGAAGAGATAATCTGGGAAGTCAGTATTCGTTGCCTATTTTAGTCATTGCTTTCTTTTCAGTGCCCAGTCAGTACTCTATGAGAAAGTCCTAATAAAATTAAGATATGGTCACAATGGTATAAAATTATCCACTCATCTCATTTAAAAATTATTTTGTTTACACTTTTTTTTAATCATTTGTATATTTTCAGTGAGTTTTGAGGCATATCAGTTCAGTTCAATTCAGTCACTCAGTCATGTCCGACTCTTTGCGACCCCATGAATCACAGCATGCCAGGCCTCCCTGTCCATCACCAACTCCCCGAGTTCACTCAAACCCACGTCCATTGAGTCGGTGATGCCATCCAGCCATCTCATTCTCTGTCATCCCCTTCTCCTCCTGCCCCCAATCCCTCCCAGCATCAGAGTCTTTTCCAGTGAGTCAACTCTTCGCATGAGGTGGCCAAAGTATTGGAGTTTCAGCTTTAGCATCAGTCCTTCCAATGAACACCCAGGACCGATCTCCTTTTGAATGGACTGGTTGGATCTCCTTGCAGTCCAAGGGACTCTCAAGGGTCTTCTCCAGCACCACAGTTCAAAAGCATCAATTCTTCGGCGATCAGCTTTCTTCACAGTCCAACACTCAATCCATACATGACCAATGGAAAAACCATAGCCTTGACTAGACTGACCTTGGTTGGCAAAGTAATGTCTCTGCTTTTTAATATGCTATTTAGGTTGGTCATAACTTTCCTTCCAAGGAGTAAGCGTCTTTTAATTTCATGGCTGCAATTAGCATCTGCAGTGATTTTGAAGCCCCCCAAAAAAAGTCTGACACTGTTTCCACTGTTTCTCCATCTATTTGCATGAAGTGATGGGACCAGATGCCATGATCTTAGTTTTCTGAATGTTGAGCTTTAACCCAACTTTTTCACTCTCCTCTTTCACTTTCATCAAGTGGATTTTTAGTTCCTCTTCACTTTCTGCCACAAGTGTGGTGTCATCTGCATATCTGAGGTTATTGATATTTCTCCCGGCAATCTTGGTTCCAGCTTGTGCTTCTTCCAGCCCAGCGTTCATCATGATGTACTCTGCACATAAATTAAATAAGCAGGGTGACAATATACAACCTTGACGTACTCCTTTTCCTATTTGGAACCAGTCTGTTGTTCCATGTCCAGTTCTAACTGTTGCTTCCTGACCTGCATACAGGTTTCTCAAGAGGCAGGTCAGGTGGTCTGGTATTCCCATCTCTTTCAGAATTTTCCACAGTTATACTTTGAAGTAAATGGTTCCAAAATGCTCTAAGTTGAAGTAACTTCCTACAAAGTTGTCTGCTGTCTTTCTCCTTTGCCTCAGGCAAATTTCTGTGCTCACTAATGTGCCCTGAAAATATTTTTTAACTTTTTCTATCCACATTTTCCTGCAAAAGATAGAACTTTAGTGGCAATTAAAGTTTACATTGTTATGCTGTGCAAATATTTCCTTGATTTCCCTTTAGTTAATACACTTGTGAACTTTACGGTTATTTTGGAGGTGGGGCGTCCCTATGTACTTTCTCCTCTGTGTGCGTCCTCAACCTCCCCTTCCAGTGTTGTCAATCATGTCCCAGAACATTAGCTCTTTCCTTCACTTACAGTCTTGGGGCAGTCTTCCTGAGTCTTCTCTAGTCGCTCCAATCTGGTGTGACTGCTCTCTAGAATGCCAGCATCCAGTGCCTGTGGGCTCTTCCTTAATCGTTCTGTTCTCCTTCCTCCTGCCTCTCTCTTGTATTCACCCCTCCTTTCCCCAGAACTTCCAATCTGCTTCTGTGTCCTCAGACAGTGTCTGCTGTCCATTCAGGAAAACTCCTGATTTCTTGGAAACTCAGAGATGCCAAAAAAATTATATGGAGTGGTGCACAGTTGAAGTGAGATTAGAGGCTTGACAAAGATAGCATCCAGAGAGAAACAATGGTGGTCGTTTGAAAAAATCTGATAGGCCAAGAAGAAATTTTATAGTGTAGGCAAAAATCAGAAAGCACTGAAGCAGTAGTTTCAGAGATATAAATCAAACAATATTGAGATATCACTTTTAAATTCAGTTGGGAAAGCATATCATAGAGCTAGAATAGTTCTGAGTTTCCAATAAGAAAGGATATTTGAAAGTTTTTGAATCAGAAGCAATTTAGCTAGATTTAGAATGATTGAAGGTTTTCATAGGTTTTTACCATATGTAGCATAGATCTTACCAAGTAGAAATAAGTCATAATTAGACATAATTATAAAAGGTGCATTTTCTCCTGTTTTGCCCACTGTTGGAATTAGAATCATAACTCTATTAATTAATATGATACCTAACTTCTGTGATGATGATGAACCTGAAGCTCTAATACTTTGGCCACCTGATGCGAAGAGCCAACTCCCACCTTATGCTGGGAAAGATTGAGGGCAGGAAGAGAAGTGGGTGACAGAGAATGAGATGGTTGGATGGCATCGTCAACTCAATGGCCATGAATTTGAGTAAACTCTGGGAGATAGTGAAGTACAGAGAAGCCTGATGTGCTGTAGTCCATGTGGTCGCAAAGAGTCAGACACGACTGAGTGACTGACCAACAACAGTTCTGGGCACCTCACAGAGTGCATAAAAACATTTTGTTCTTTACTGTTGGATTTTAGAAGACCCAAACGTTTTGTTGAAATGATCCAACCTACATTTTGCAGTGAAAAACTTGCATTGTGTACTAGAAGATGAACTACCTCACTACAGATTTGGAGAAAATCTTGAAGAAGCAAAAGTAATCTCTTCTTTGTCTGAGTCTAGATTAAACTTTTAAATTCATTTATATTATTCCACAAATATTTGCCAAGCTGTGTGCCAGAGATTTTGCATGCAGGAATGCTGGTGAGAAAGAACAGCGTGAGCCTTTGTTTGCAATGTGACAAGTGCTACGAAGCTGTGATGCTCATTTGTTCTCTCAAAGATTTCTCATCTTTATTTAGGCACAGGTTTTAAAGATGACTGTGTGATGCCACAGCCCTTTGCATCTGTGAGTGTTTATCAACAGTGTGGCTTTTCCACTGTGTTAACTCTGTGGGTTCTTCAGAATATTCCTGGGTTGTGCTGTAATGGTGCTGAGCATCAGAGGAGGTGGCACTTGAGTCTGTTTTTTTGAAATATTTGCTTTCTGTTCAATGTCCAAATTGGAAGTGATCACCCAGAGTGAAGAAATAGCAATATCATGACACTTCCTGTTGAATGTCCAACATTTGTTTGTTACTGTATGTAACTACCCTTTCACTGCCAGTTTTTAATGCATCAGTGTAGTTTTACTGTAATAAATGATGAGTGTAATAACATTCAGTTCAGTTCAGTTCAGTCGCTCAGTCATGTCCGACTCTTTGTGACCCCATGAATCACAGCATGCCAGGCCTCCCTGTCCATCACCAACTCCTGGAGTTCACTCAAACTCATGTCCATCGAGTCAGTGATGCCATCCAACCATCTCATTCTCTGTTGTCCCCGTCTCCTCCCACCCCCAATCCTTCCTAGCATCAGAGTCTTTTCCAGTGAGTCAACTCGTCGCATGAGGTGGCCAAAGTATTGCAGTTTCAGCTTTAGCATCAGTCCTTCCAATGAACACCCTGGGTTGATCTCCTTTAGAATGGACTGGTTGGATCTCCTTGCAGTCCAAGGGACTCTTAAGAGTCTTCTCCAGCACCACATTAATAAAGCTAATATAGCATGATATAAATGATGTGCTGTAGCCCTTTGTGGGGCTTCCCTGGTGGCTCAGGGGTGAGTAAAGAATCTGCCTGGATACAGGAGATGCAGGTACAATTCCTGGGTCTAGAAGATCCCCTGGAGGAGGAAATAGTCGTGCACTCCAATAATCTTGCCTGGAGAATCCTATGGCCAGAGGAGCCTGGTGGACTACAGTCTTGGGGTCACAGAGAGTTGGACATGACTTAGCGAGTAAACAACAACCTACTAGTCTATTGGGATACTGTGCCCTAAATGTCTGTGAAAACTCTTATTGTTCTGCCACTGGCAGTTCTCAAATATTTGGGACCTTTTGAATTTTAAATGAGTTCAAATTTTGAGACTTTTCTTTTTCTCCTGAGGAGTGCTTGCCTTTGATTTTTCCAAACACAACAAACATGAAAGCTTGTAACTCTAGCCTAGTTACTTCATGCGTGCTTAGTCATTCAGTGGCTTCTGGTTCTTGAGACCCCATAGACTGTAGCCCACCAGGCTCTTCTGTCCATGGAATTTTCCAGGCAAAAATACTGGAGTGGGTTGCCATGCCCTCCTCTGGGGGAGAAGGGGTATCTTCCCAACTCAGGGATCGAAGCTGCATCTCCTGTGTCTCCTGCATTGCAGGTGAGTTATTTACCCACTGAGACATTGAGGAAGCCACAGCAAGCTATTTAGGGTCTTGACTGGCTACATCCATGAACTCCTTTTATGATGTTCGATGAAGTATTTATTTTCTAAGGAAACACTATGCAAGGTTCTCTAGTTATTATGAGAGATGCCTTCAAACTTGCCCTTGCCTCCAAGAAATCTACAAACCGGGAATGAAGCTAGCTGGTTAGACAAAGATCTGTAATGTGAGGTGGCATGCAATAAATACTTTAATATAAGTATAGAGTTTTGTGGAAGCACAGAGGAGTAGAAAATTAATTCTAGCTAGAAAGGTCATGGACAAATTCATGGTGGTTATGATACTTAGATTTCAAGGATGAGTATATTTACAGCAAATATAAAAATTGTAGGCAGGAAGAACCCCCAGGTGGAAAGAAGAATATGAATTAAATCATAGAGGTAGAAAGACTATATTTGGGAACTGAGAAGTGAAGTTTCCCTGGAAGACAAGACAAATCATGAGGAATTGGCTAAAAAGAGAGTTTTGGAGGAGTGTTCACCATGGAGGAGTGCTTTTTCCATTATAGATTCTTTCTTAATTTTGAGTTCGCATGATAAAATTCAAGGTATATGGTGATCACACCCCCACCCCATTTTTCTTGACTGCTTATCTTCATTCAACTCAATGTTATTGTTTGCTTATAAAAGTTTCTTTCATAAAATTTAAATTCTCTCTCCTCAAAAGGTTTTTTTAAGAATTTTAATCTCCGTTTCATGGCCACTAGTATGCATTTCTCTTATAATTTCTTCCCCAAATAAACCAAACCTTTTGATTAATTCTGATGATTTAAACAGTTGTTGAATATTCAACAGTTCTTTTACTACATAAGGTCATACCTGTCATTAAGAGGGAACATGTCAATTTTATGATGACTTTAATAAAAATACCAAAGCTATTATAAACATTAAGTGTCATATAACCCACACAATTTTCTTAACATTTTAAAATGTTACCATCTCTTATTTAATTATGGTATATAAGTATTTAAATTTCAGGGTTTTTATGGAAGTATTTGATTAATGTCATAAATGAAGAAGCATTCTGATACACAGCAAATGATGAAATTTGGAGAGCTATTTTTGCTATGATATTTAAAAATAGCTCTGATATATGTTTTATAACCCTGAGGTTTTAATCTCATAAATTAGATCAGGAATATTTGTGAAATCTTCATATAAAACTAATTTTGTTGCAAACATATGTACACATAACTAACATATACTATATCCACAGTTCTATGATTGTTTTAGAGTTAGTTGAGTTCAGTTCAGTTCAGTTCAGTCACTCAGTAGTGTCCGACTCTCCGTGACCCCATGAATCACAGCATGCCAGGCCTTCCTCTCTGTCACCAACTCCTGGAGTTCACTCAAACTCATGTCCACAGAGTCAGGATAGTATATTAAAAAGCAGAGACATTACTTTGCCAACCAAGGTCCGTCTAGTCAAGGCTGTGGTTTTTCCAGTGGTCATGTATGGATGTGAGAGTTGGACTGTGAAGAAAGCTGATCGCCGAAGAATTGATGCTTTTGAACTGTGGTGTTGGAGAAGACTCTTGAGAGTCCCTTATACCGCAAGGAGATCCAACCAGTCCATTCTAAAGGAGATCAATCCTGGGTGTTCATTGGAAGGACTGATGCTAAAGCTGAAACTGCAATACTTTGGCCACCTCATGCGATGAGTTGACTCACTGGAAAAGACTCTGATGCTGGGAAAGGTTGGGGGCGGGAGGAGAAGGGGACGACCAAGAATGAGAGTTAGCTCAAATACAGCATAAAAGAAAAATTGACAGTTCTGTCAGTTTGTTTTTTGGATAGTTCTGAAACTTCAAGGTATATCAGATAGGTGAATAATAGCAGTTGTAAAAACTGAAGATCACCTTTGTTAACAAATTTTCATTTAGCATAGCATACATTCTATGCTTTCTTTTCAGTAACATAAACGTTTCATTTTGGAGATTTCATTATTGCTGTTACCAAAATACAAGCAAAATCAATATCATGTAATCATATGCTATGAGGATGCCAGAAGATTATATATGTCTGATGTCACATTCAGCAAATATTTTTGACCAATGAAATTTAATTCATAGATTGACACTGAAACTTTCTTTCAGCCAGTTTTGTAAAGAAAATCTGTGACTATTAATTGATGGAGACATTGAAAATGACATGCCTGTATGCCCTGAGAAAACCATAATTTAAAAAGACACATGTCCCTCAGTGTTCACTGCAGCACTCTTTATAACAGCTAGAACATGGACGCAACCTAGATGTCCACCAACAGATGAATGGATAGAGGTGACACATATATCCTATGGAATAATACTCAACCATAAAAAGGAGCACATTTGAATGATTTCTCATGAATTGGATGAACCTAGAGCCTATTATACAGAATGAAGTAAGTCAGAAAGAGAAAAGCAAATGTCATATATTAATACATATATTGTGAGGGCACGAGAAGGGGATGACAGAGGATAAGATTGTTGGATGGCATTACCAACTCAAAAGACATGAGTTAGAACAAACTTGGGAGACAGTGAAGGACAGGAAAGCCTGGCTTGCTGCAGTCCATGGAGTTGCAAAGAGTCAACATGACTTAGCAAATGGACAACAAGAAATGGAATCTAGAAAGATGGTACTGAAGAATCTATTTGCAGGGCAGCAATGGGGGTGCAGACCCAAAGAATAGACTTGTGGATACAGAAGGGGAAGTAGAGGGTGAGACAAATAGTAGTATTGAAACATATACATTACTATACGTGAAATAGGTACCTGGTGGGAATTTGCCATATGACGCTCAAATCCGGTGCTCTTTGACAACCTAGAGGAGTGGGATGGGGTGGGAAGTGGGAGAGTGGTTCAAAAGGGAGGGAACACACGTATGCCTGTGGTTGGTTCATGTTGATGAATGGCAGAAACCAACACAATAATCTAAAGCAATTTTCCTCCAATTAAAAATAAACAAATTGAAAATTAAAAGAAAGTCAATCTGCTTTCCCTAAAAGGGATCTGGTAACTCCCAAGGGAAGGAAGTTGTTTAGCCTGATTCAGTTTTTCCTGGAACTCGGGTTGCAGCCAAGGGCCACACACTGTTGAATGGACGTAAGATGTGAGGGATCCTGTCCAGTGCAGGAGTGGGCACCTACGCTCTGTTACTTCATTCATGGGGTATCTTAGTATCTTTACCATCATGCACAATTTTCTGAAGGAAGATTTCCCACAATCTACCTTTACATTCAATAATGGGCATTCATATCTGCCCACTTGGCAGGACTTGAGCCTCTTCCAGAAAGTAGAATTGGGTGCCCTTTCTTCAGTGGCTGTGGGTGGGAAGCAGAGAACCCTCTGCGCTCTGACACACTTTTAATGCCAAGAAGCTATCTATTGTCAGCAGCTCAGCTGGCCCCTGAGGACAGAAAGAGCAGCAGCCTAGCTAACAGAGTGATGCAGTTTCCTGCATTTGTAGCTTAGAGGGAAAAAACCTGCTTCCCTAATAGACTGAAGTTTGTTTCTGGAGCAGTAGGTTTTTTAATGGGAGGATGAACCCTCTGTGATATGCTCTGTCAAGAAGGCTCCATGCATTAATAAAACACATGGATTCAGAGCCTCTCTACTTAGCTCTAGGCCAAGCCTATTCATTTTTGGCTTTTTTTTCCACATAAAAAACCATGCTGGTTATCCCTGTTACATTTTGGGTTTGGATCACAAATGTTAATTTCATTAGTATCCCTACAGAAGCTTTGTGTGAGGAGCAGGCTGTGGAAGGTGGATGGTAGAGGTTTATTCCATGGACCTCAGAAAGTCCTCGGAAACTTCATGCAAATATATTTCCTATCCTTAGTTCTATTCTCTTACCTACATTATCTTTGTGTGTGTGTGTGTGTGTGTGTGTGTGTGTGTGTGTCTAGTATGTTTCTGAATTCTTTTCTTTTTAATTGGAGGATTCCCTGTTAGCTCAGATGGTAAAGAATTTGCCTACAATGTAGGAGACATGGGTTCAATCCCTGGGGCGGGAAGATCCCCTTGAGAAGGTCATGGCTACCCACTCCAGTATTCTTGCCTGGAGAATCCTCATGGACAGAGAAGCCTTGTGGACTACAGTCCATTGGGTCACACAAGAGTCAGACACAACTGAGTGACTAACACTTCCAACTGGAGGACAATTGCTTTACAACGTTGTGCTGGTTTCTGCTGTACAACAACGTGGATCGGCTATAAGGATACATACATAACCTCCTTTTCAAGCCTCCCTCTCCCCATCTAGGTCATCACCGAGCTCTGAGCTGAGCTCCCAGCATTATAGGGCAACTTCTCACCAACTCTTTATTTTACCCACGGTAGTGTATATATGGCAATGCCTTCATTATCTTTTATCCTCCGCTTTTATAACAAAACTAAAGGAAATTAAAAAGTCAAATAAGAAGTGATAAAATAGCAGGTTAAAAAGTAATTGAATGAAAACCAGACCTTTCTCAGTTTATTTTCTATATAGATTCATTTTGCCTCGCACTTAAATTAACTTGAGCAAATGTTACCAACCACCTATGTTCTATGCCATCATCCTTTCATATGGGAGCTTTTGGAGGGATCAAAAATAATCACAAGTCATTCAGAAAGAGAGACTAATGCAGATACTGGTAGATTCCTTTGTATTTTCTAAAGTGATACAGATAATAAGGAAAACAACTCTGTCTTGGTTTTAAAGCTTGGTCAAAAAAAAAAAAAGACTGGAAATTTCAAAGACATTCTAAATTTAAAAAAAAGAGTAGTATTTTTTATATGATTTGGATAAAATTATGAACACATTTATAGGGCAAAAAAGAAAAGATTACTTCCTTTTCCAAATTGCATGTTTATTTCAGTGTGTGTGTGTGTGTGTGGGTGTTGTGTGTGTGTGTGTTTAAGTATATTTCTACACTTACTGAACACCTATTATACTTTGTTTTAGGTCTGTTTCCCCCAATCATTTCCATGTGCCAGCACCTTCAGCAGCCCCATTCACAAGTATTAAATAAATGATTTCTTGAATGAAAAGATTATAAACATTTTAAAAAGTTTTACTGGAGTATGGTTGATTTACAGTGTTGTGGTAGTTTTGGTGGTGGGCTTCCCAAGCACTGCTCGTGATAAAGAACCACCCGCCAATGCAGGAGACATAAAGAGACACAGGTTCAATCCCTGCATCCAGAAGATCCGGTGAGGAGGGCACAGCAACCCACTCCAGTATTCTTGCCTGGAGAATCACATGGACAGAGGAGCCTGGCAGGCTATAGTCCATACGGTTTCCCAGAGTCGGACACAAATAAAGAGATTTAGCACACACACACACATATCCATTAATACAAATACATACACACACTCTTTTTTAGATTCTTTCCCCATATATGTCATTACAGAGTTTTGAATAGAGTTCTCTGTGCTATACAGAAAGTTCTCATTAGTTATTTATTTTTTATATAGTAGTGTATGTGAAACTTGAATCCTGCTTCTAAGAAGTAAAACCTTTATTCCTCAATTCTGGCTAATGATACAGAGAAAAAAATCTTAGTAATATTAGATATCTTTAAAAATCTTTAGTAATATTAAAACAATATTAGGATGACTCTAAATATGTATATTTTACAGTTAATATGAATCAAAATTACAAAAATACTTGGAATTTTTTGAAAAGTTGAATAGCTCAAAAAAGCATAATTGTTTCAGTTCAGTTCAGTCACTCAGTTGTGTCTGACTCTTTGCGACCCCATGAATCGCAACACGCCAGGCCTCCCTGTCCATCACCAACTCCCAGAATGCACCCAGACTCATGTGCATCAAGTCGGTGATGCCATCCAGTCATCTCACCCTCTGTTGTCCCCTTCTCCTCCTGCCCCCAATCCCTCCCAGCATCAGGGTCTTTTCCAGTTAGTCAACTCTTCGCATGAGGTGGCCAAAATATTGGAGTTTCAGCCTCAACATCAGTCCTTCCAATGAACACCCAGGACTGGTCTCCTTTAGGATGGACTGGTTGGATCTTCTTACAGTCCAGGGGACTCTCAAGTGTCTTCTCCAGCACCGCAGTACAAAAGCATCAATTCTTCGGAGCTCAGCTTTCTTCACAGTCCAACTCTCACATCCATACATGACCAAAGCCATAGCCTTGACTAGATGGACCTTTGTTGGCAAAGTAATATCTCTGCTTTTTAATGTGCTGTCTAGGTCAGTCATAACTTCCTTTAGTACTGCACATATTCAACGATATTTTTGATACAGCTATTGGCAGTTATTGTTTAGTTGCCCAGTCGTGTCTGACTCTTTGTGACTCCATGAACTGCAGTACGCCAGGCCTCCTTGTCCCTCACCATCTCCCAGAGTTTGCTCAAGTTGACAGTTATATAGAGCTAATAAATGTGAATAGCACTATTTAGCAAGAAAGAAGGAGCCCAAATATTTCTCTAGGTGAGTCTGTGCTCATGAAGAGATGTGTCTGAATTTGCCCTTTCTTTGATGTGCCCATTTCTGAGTTCTTTGTGCATTTCTGGACCTAAATTTGTTCTCTTCTCCCACTCTGTTGAATTTTCCTTTTATTGTGGCTATTTGTTTTTTTCAGATGCTATTAGTGTAATTCCTGAATCCTATCTTCTGCCCTCAGCCACAACTTAGACTAACAGTTCCTACAAACACCCATTAGAATGATCCTTTCATGCCTCCAATGTCACAATTACTTGAAAGGTAATAATTGAAAGTGTTCCGATGTGATATCAACTTGTGGATATGAATATTCAAAAGCTGGGGACAAGAGCATGATGCAGAAGCATGTTGTAAAATATGTAGTAAGTGGTAGAGAATAGGATACCACCATCAAAGGAAGACAGCTTTACTCTACTAAATCCTTGTATGTAGAGTAAGATGAATTCTATGGGAACCATTCCTGATTGTTTGGTTACTCTTTCTGAGCATCGCTCTACATCATATTAATAAATTTGGGGATATAATTATCTTATAAATTATGTTGTTATTTAAGTAAATTTATTGGATCAACCGGCTTTTGTAAGGAAGAAAACAGAGAAGAATATGCTTTTGCTTTTTCTAACACCACTTCAAGCAGCATCACAATTTCTTTGAGGATCAGAGGAGCCATAGATCAGTTCCTTGAGAACCATTTCCTACCAGAGTTCTCAAAAGATTTCCCATTGTAGATAAATTTACTTTGGTACAAATATTATTTTCAAATATATTTACTGATTTTCATATATTTACATCAAATAAACATTTAAAATATCTGACATGAGTTTCTGTCACAGGAAGAATGTATGGCTTTAATCCTCTGTTGAAAAAAATTTAGAAAGAAGGGGAAGGTTTATTTCTTTCTCAATCCAAATTAATTTCTGGGTCTAAGTAACTGTCTGAATATGATTGGGAAACCTGAGAAAAGTGAAAACAATAAATGTGCCACTTATTCCCACTGCCATCCTAAAATCACCATCCCTCTACAGCTATAGGATTCTTTAAGGGGATATTGTTTCATTTCAGGAAAAATCATGCTAAACCAACAAGACAGCTTATCACTGTGATTGATAACCACATCACTCTGAGCCTCGCCAAATATCTATATGACTAAACCCAGAAGCTATTTATCAATCATTGTTTTTTATTATTAAATGGAAACAAATGGATTTAATACTAAAATCAATACAGTACTCACCTTAAAACTTACATTTTTTATTCTCAAACCAGAGTTCAGTTTATAACCTTTCTTACTCCTTGATGAAAATTGTAACAATTTAAATATAATTTTAATAATCTGAAGTCAAAGCAATTATATGTATTTAAAACTGTCTTCAGTTCAGTTCAGTCGTTCAATCATGTCCGACTCTGTGACCCCATGAATCACAGCATGCCAGGCCTCCCTGTCCATCACCAACTCCTGGAGTTCACTCAAACTCACGTCCATCGAGTCGGTGATGCCATCCAGCCATCTCATTCTCTGTCGTCCCCGTCTCCTCCCACTCCCAATCCCTCCCAGCATCAGAGTCTTTTCCAGTGAGTCAACTCGTCGCATGAGGTGGCCAAAGTATTGCAGTTTCAGCTTTAGCATCAGTCCCTCCAATGAACACCCAGGATTGATCTCCTCTAGAATGGACTGGTTGGATCTCCTTGCAGTCCAAGGGACTCTCAACAGTCTTCTCCAACACCACAGTTCAAAAGCATCAATTCTTCGGCGATCAGCTTTCTTCACAATCCAACTCTCACATCCATACATGACCACAGGAAAAACCATAGCCTTGACTAGACGGACCTTGGTTGGCAAAGTAATGTCTCTGCTTTTTAATATACTATCTAGGTTGGTCAAAACTTTCCTTCCAAGGAGTAAGCGTCTTTTAATTTCATGGCTACTATCAGCATCCACAGTGTCAACTAAATTTCCCATCACAGAGTTGGAACAAGTCCAAAAGAACGCAAATTAGTAGCTATAAATTAAGAATAAATTTAGAGTTTTTTCCTAGTTTACTCTTTGGTCCTGCCTTCCTTCCTCCCTTCTTTTGAAGTTTTGATTTGATCTAGCCACACGCTCTTGCCTGGTTCCAAAATAATGATAAGGCACATTTAGCAAGAAGAATTAAGTAAAAATAGAAACTGCAACCATAGAAACTGTAGACCATATCGATTTCCTTGAAGAAAACTTTTACTGTCCCATGCAGAGATAAATTCAGCTATTTTGGCCAATTCCAAAAATATAATAGATGACTTAATCCAAAGTTTGACTTCTGATCATCATTTAGCCTGTGGAGAGGCCTTGCAGAGTGTTATTTATTATGAAAAGGAGCCCGAGAAAAGGAGGCAAATGCATATTAACTTAATTGTGTTTGTCTCACTAGTCATATCATTTATGTGCCTTCATATTTGCCTATGTAAGAAATGTTGGTGGAGTGAAGATGTTCTTTAATGTTGGGCAGATTGACATTGCAATGTATGTAATTATGTACAATAATGCTTTGCAATTATAATATATGTAAGCAACTTACATATATCACGTGGTGGGCTATTCTTTCGGGAGGGTGTTTTGGGTATATTGACAGCTTATGTTTGGGCTTAATGTCATCACTGATTGAAATTCCAGTCTACATTCTATGAAGACATAACATTTACCTCATTTGGATAACACTGACAACACTTATGCCAAGTGTAAAAAGTTAGATTTTTCTCTCTTCAACTTGCTTTTTTTAAAATTTTGGTATGTTTCTTTGGTATAAAAGTGTATTAAATTTAATTTTTTTTACTTTAAATTTTCTACTTATACACTTTTCTAAATATTGATATTTACATCACAAAGTATACTTGACAATATCCTTGTACTTTTAATATAGTTTTATAAAATAGACTTGATTGAGCTATTCTACTTTTCAAATATGTAAGGGATCACAGTCTTGTACTTTATGGCCATCTCTGTTGCTCAATCTACATATATTGAAGAACTTTTAACTCTATAACTGTGCTTTAATGGGTGTGGATCTGAAGCTCCAGTACTTTGGTCACCTGACACGAAGAGCCATCTCACTGGAAAATATTCTGATGCTGGGAAAGGTTGAGGGCATGAGGAGAAGGTGACGACAGAGGATGCGATAGTTGGATGTCATCATCGACTCCATGGACATGAGTTTGAGCAAACTTTGGGAGATAATGAAGGACAGAGAAACCTGGCAGGCTGCAGTCCATAGAGTCACAGAGAGACACAACTGAGTGACTAAACAACTACAAAGTAGGTGTGGAACACACTCATATTTAACAATATAAAAGTGCAAATGAATGAATATAAAACATACTAAAAACACATTAATTTTTTATCCTTCTCCACTGAGTTTGATGTCCAGTGTACATTAGAATAGCCACAGCACATGAGAAATACACCAACTGAAATCCTTACTTAACCAAATGATTATTTGAAAGTAAGAATGCAGGTCTTTTTACTCTTATTTGCCATTAACAATTATACCAAATAATTGACTTTGCACGTTTATTCAAAAGTTTCACTTACGAATAGTTATTCAGAGTCATTTAAGTAATGATTAACTAAATATTTGTGGTGAGTGCTATGTTGGGTAATGTGTCTGACATGGGGAGATTAGTGAGGGAAGTAAATCTTAACAGCTAGAGCAAAAGGTTGTTTAGATTTTAAAATAGAAATAAGTGCATACAATACCCGCCTCAACACACAAAGTAAGAGTCCTTACCATAATTTAACAAAGCTAAAAATAGGACATTATGTCTGGAATTGATTAATTTAAGCATCAATCATTTAAACTCCCTTCCTATATTTCCTGAAACATAGAAGGAAGCTCTGAGATTTATGTTTTGCTGATCAAATATAGCTTGTATTATAAAAGGAAGTGTCTCAGACTAAATCTGATACTTTACTGCATTCCATGACCCACAAAAGTCAAATCTTGCCAGTTGGTGATAACTGATATGCTCAGAAAAGTTACTCTGGCTTCCAATGCCAGCACAAAAAGGGATTTTAGGCAAAGGCAGCTGTTTTTCATCATCTGTCTAGAAAACCAGTGGTGTTACATTTATGGATTTGGTTGCTTCTTACATCAGAAGGATAAAACAGAAAAAAAAAATGTGCATTTTGCGATGTCTTGAATGCAAAAGAGCAGAAAAATATTCCTCCCTGATTTTGTTCAATATTCAACACAGTGACGATGTGTGTTATCAAGGCTGCACACGTGTTGAATACCTAGACAAGGAAGAGGCTTCTCTGGGTAAAATATTTTGTTTCACATGACTGTGTAAAAGTAGCTTCAAGAGTCTGGCTTCACAGCATATTACTGGTAATATTTTTCTTTCTAAAGATAAGCCCCAGAAACGTGATGTTGACCTGTCTGGTTACAGGTGCAGCAACTACAGCTTTGCTAAAACCTGCTGTGACAGGGAGGGGCATATGCTCAGCCTGGGGGCCTCCTGATGAAATTGCAGTGCTCCTCTGCTGTGAGCCGGAAGCCAGAACTCCCCATGCCCACTTTGTTAAGCTCGGTTACGTTACTGCTTAAAGAAAAATGTCTCTTACACACTTTGGGGTTCAGAAAGCAGTACCTTTTTAAAATTAAGTACTTTTGTTGATCTAATACTATTTTTGTAATAAAATCTTTATTTCAAATAGTTCTTTAATAACAAAGTGAAAAATAATGGTTTTATAAAAATCATTTATAAAATTTTAATCATTATAAAATATAAAATACTTAAATATTACATACAATGAGGCATGTTGATCTTCCTAATTAAATACATGAGTAGCATCTTAAATATATTCCATTTCTTATTAGATCAGATATGGATAAGATACATGGATATAATGAGATATTCTTTGGTATTTTAAATACTTGTTTAAGAATAAATTAATTCTCCAATATGCACTCATTTATATATGCAAGGATATACATTGTGCCCTTACTTATAATGGTAAAAGCAAGAAATAAACTAGATGACATTAATGATGGATTAATTTTTTAAAAATAGTGAGATAACCCATTTGATGAAATACTGTATATTTATTAATAGTATGTCAGTAATATTTAAAAACTGCTTCGCACTATATATTATTAAATTTTAAAAAGTAGTTTATAATATGAGTAGTATATGGGTTTTCTAGGTGGCTTTAGTGGTAAAGAATCTGCCTGCCAATGCAGGAGACATAAGAGACGTGAGTTCCATCCCTCTGTTGGGAAGATCCCCTGGAGAAGGAAATGGCACCTCAGGCCAGTATTCTTGCCTGGAGAATCTCAAGGACAGAGGAGCCGGGCAGGCTATATTTCATGGGGTTACACAGAGTTGGACACAACTGAAGCAACTTAGCAAACACACATCACAGTTTTAGTATTTATCAATTCACTTAAATCTGTGGGGAAATGAGAACAAAACTTAAAAGTACTATCAGAAATGGCTCTTAGATATTGGGATTATAGCTGAATTTAATCTCTATAAAGATGTATTCTGTATTTAGATAAAACAATGTACATTATTTTCTAAATGGAAGTGCTGTCTCCTGGCGTTCGTAAATTATGTTAGCATCGAGCTAACCATCAGATGTTCTCACTTAACCAATAACTAGCTCCTTAAAGCTTGAAAGCAAAGAAATCTCCATGTTTCATTTAAATATATAAATATTTAATAATCTGAATTTACATTAAACTAAATTATAGGAGGAAAAAGAAAGGAAAGCAGGTCCTCTCTTTCTCAGCTCCTCTATGCAAATAGGTTAGCATCAATTTAGAACTTAAACTTTGCATATATTGTAACCAAGTATTTGCCAGTGCCTTATGGCCCTGTGCATGTGTGCTCAGTTGCTCAGTCCTGTCCGACTCTTTGTGACCCTTCACACTGTAGCCTGCCAGGCTCCTCTGTCCAAGGAATTTTTCAGGCAAGAATACTGGAGTTGGTTGACATTTCCTACTCCAGTATTATAGCCTCAAACTTGGCTAATATAGCCCTCTTGTAAGACTCTCTTGAATGTATCTTTTTTTTTTTTAATCTTGCACCCTCAGGCATTTTATGTAGAGGGAGTGCTCAATTAAACGATTTAATGCTAATAGAAAATAGTTGAATGTTAACCTGGGGGTAAAAGAAGAAAGACTGGATTCCTGGCAGTTCCTGCTTATGCCATCTACCCCCAGCATGGAGCCAAGGGAAGTTTTATTCCTAGTTCCTGTGCCCAACAATATGGTTAGTTACCTAATGTAGTTAATGCATGTTCTGATTAAATTAATACAAACTACAGTCTCACACAACTAGACACTGACTTTTCTTTTTTTTTTAATATAATTTTATGCATTTATTTATTTTTGGTTATGCTGGTCTTCTTTGGCTTTTCTCTAGTTGCAGCAAGCAGGGGCTACTCTCTGTGGTGCTCAGACTTATTGCTGTGGCTTCTCTTGTTGCAGACCACAGACTCTAGGGTGTGTGGGTTTCAGTAGTTGCGATATGTGGGTTCAGTAGTTGCCATGCCCGGGCTCTAGAGTACAGGCTCTGTAGTTGTGGCTCATGGGCTTAGTTGCTCTGTGACATGTGGGATCTTCCTGGGTCAGGGATCAAAACTGTATATCCTGTATTGGCAGGCAGATTTTTTTTTTTTTTAATCATAAACCACCAGGGAAGCCTGGTACTGATTTTTCTACAACTCAAAAATTCATTTCTGAGTGCCAGGAATGACAATTAGCAGTTCTGGAGAGACCAGGAGAAGCAAAACAAGAAGGACATGGTGAAAAGCCATGCTATACAAGAAATAACTGAATGGTGTAGAGTATTCAGCTGGAAGAAAAGTAGAAACAATATGGAGGAACATGACAGCTAGCTTCCAGTGTGTGAAGGTCATCATGTAAGCTATGGGCTTCCTTTGTGGCTCAGCTGGTAAAGAATCTACCCGCAATGCGGGAGACCTGGGTTCCATCCCTGGGCTCGGAAGATCCCCTGGAGAAAGGAAAGGCTACCCATTCCAGTATTCTGGCCTGGAGAATTCCATGGACTGTATAGCCCATGGGGTCACACAGAGTTGGATGTGACTGAGCAACTTTTACTTCACACATTCACATGTAAGCCACAGATCCTCAGGGTCTCCAGAGAGCAAAATGGGGATAACTTGTTGAATATCATAGGAGGCCAGTTTTTAAATGATTGAAGATCTTTCAAACACCAGCAGTGTCTCGTGTTATCACCGACGGTCACACAGAGAAAGGTGATGGTCTGTCAGCCATCTTTTTAATAATCGGCCTGCCTACTTCTTAAATGCTGGTGGTTTAGAACCAGTAAATTGGAAATTAAAAAATAGATAAATAAAATAGTTGAAATTTTTAATGAGATGATGTGATGGTTGAATGGCATCACCAACACAATGGACATGAATTTGAGCAAACTCGGAGATAGTGAAGGACAGGGAAACCTGGTATGCTGCAGTCCATGGTGTCACAGAGTCAGACATGACTTAGTGACTGAACAACAACTTTGTGATAATATTCTAAGTAGTCAGAAAATTTCATTGTTGATAGCTAAATATTTTGTATTGTGATAGAAGAAATCCTTTTAACATTGCCTTCTGCAAATCTTAAAAGCTATTTTGTCTTTAACATGAACAAAAGTACCATGAACAGTTTGAGGGTTATGGGGCACTCTCAAGAAACTTTTGTTAAGTGTGTTGATGAGGGCCTTGAGGGAGATTATAATCCACATTCTGACCTTATTCATTGTATTTTCATTTTTCCCTCATAATACAACTCATAATATTGCTGAACAGTTATCTTATGGATTTTGGGGGCATGCTCATTTCTGCTTTCTGGTATTCTTTTATACCACTTTTATCACTTGGATAGCTTCCTTTCAATACTTTTATCCTCTACACCCATTATTCAAACTCAAAGTTCAGTCACATATCCACCACAAACATTTCTCTCAACTACTCCAAAGATGTAGATCAATCTCTTCAAACTATTTTTCATAAAGTTTATAACAATCATAAACTTATGATTGTCATAAAGTTATGTTCTGTCTTTATTGTTCTAACTGCTTTGTGCATCTTACACTTTGATTGCACACTTCTTAAAGTCAGAGAATACAACACACATAAAATGGAATAAACATTTCATTATATTTGGGGGATACATCAAGTTCCTAAATCATCAAATACGTAATAGGGAGATATAAAAATATGGATCCCAGAATTTCCAGTGATTGAGTAAAATGGTCTATATTTAAAATATAAATAAATAATAAACTCAGCTTAACCTGTTATTTGATGTATGAGCACTGAAAGACATCTTAGCTTCTCTCTTCCTTAGATTTTCATTTTTAGCTGAAGATACCTTCTGGAGATACATACTTTTAATTATTAATATTTTTAGGATAAGAAAACAGAGCTTAGAGATGTTAGGCTATTTCCTGAATTATAGACTGATGGATACATGGATAGATACATAGATGGATAGATTTCTTTAAAAACTTACTTACATACATGAACACAGACATAGAACATCCTTTATTTCATCAGTTACTTTGTGTGACTAATTATGAAAACTTAAATGTTTCAGTTTTATTAATATTTGTTGCTTAAGATTTAAATGAGCTTCCCAAGAGGTGCTAGTGGTAAAGAAACTGCCTGCCAACGCAAGAGAGATAAGAGAAGTGGGTTTGGCCCCTGGGTTGGGAAGATGCCCAGGAGGAGGGCATGGCAACCCACTCCAGTATTCTTGCCTGGAAAACCCCATGCACAGAGAAGCCTGGCAGACTACAGTCAGTATGGTCACACAGAGTCTGGACACCACTGCTAACTTAGCACACACACACCCTTTCCTATCACATTTGATTACATAAATACCGATATTAATAAAATATTGCCATGCCAAAACAAATATAGATAACAAGAACATTTCTACTGAACAAATGAGGAAATTATTGGCTTCATGGCAAAGGTGACTGCATACTTGTGTCTTGCTGCTTCATGGGTAGAGGCAAATCCATGCTAAACTTGTAATACCTTTACAGCACACTGTTAGACCATGGTGCGTGGATTAGAAGGTTCTGCCCTAAATAAACATATTCTGACCACACACAGAGAGCTGTCAAAATGATTTTATTGTTCCATCTTAAAAGATGAGCCAGAATCAAAGATCAACATACATTTTAAGAAAAGTGCAACACAAAACCCTTAAAAGAGGAAGAAAGAAGATTTTAACTTATGAGCTCTTTGGAGACACATTTAATGAAAAAAACTGAGACATTTTCCAAGAAATACAACAAAACATCTATTTTTTTTAATGTGAGAAAGAAATATGGAAAATCATCAATGCAGAGGATCTAAGAATAACAGTTCTAGAAAGATAAGACTGAGAGAAATTTAGACAATTATGAAAGAAATAGTATATAAGAGGTATATAATCTACAGATAAGAACAGGAAGTTGAAATTTTTCACCCATTGAACACCCCACATAATGAACGAAAAAAAGAGACAAAAATATTAGAACAACAATGAGTAGGAGAAAATTCCCAAAATTTCAAAAGAGGAAAAGAAACATACATGCACACACACAAATGAAAACAAAAAGAAGAGAATAAGCAAATAATTCACTTTAAGTGGATAATCAGAATTCCATTATTCTGTTCAGGAGCACCATGGAAACAGGATAGATGCTAAGGAGTCAATTAAGCAATGGATTTTGTGTTATAAAGAAAGGTGATTTCCAATCAAGAATGACCAATGTAAATAGTCACATCTACTTCAAGGTTAAATTCAAGGAGGTACATATACAATAAGCATTCCCAATACACATTTGAAAGTCATACTAGAATCTCCTTCTCCAAAAATAAGGGACTAACCCAAGAAAGAGTTAAACATGACATGGAGACTTCAGGGCTATCCATCTGGTCAAGCAGTGTAGGAAAGCAGATGGATGGGAAGATGGTGGGAAGAATCAATTAACAAAATAAGAATGTGATAGCATACTGATATTGATGCAACTTTGGGATATTTGGAAAGTCCTGATGGTGTTGTAAAGAAAAAATACATTTAAAACCCTATAAAAAACAAAAACATTCGGCCCAGGGTTAGGGCGGTGTCCGAGAGGAGCTGTACCACGTCCAGGAGGCGGTGGCTGCTTGGGCACCGGAGGGCCGAGAGGAGCTGATCCACATTCAAAGCAGGAGGGGAGGCCTTGAGGAGATACCCCTCATCCAAGGTAAGGTACAGCGGCTGCGCCTTGCTGGAGCAGCTGGGAAGAGATACTCCACAACCAAGTGGAATATAAGAATCCAGTGTTCTGGGGAGGAAGGAACAAGATGGCAGAGGGATAAGATGGCAAGACCACTTTCTCCCCCACAAATTCATCAAAAGAACATTTGAACGCGGAGTAAAGTCCACAAAACAACTTCTGAATACTGGCAGAGGACATCAGGCTCCCAGAAAAGCAGCCCATTGTCTTCTAAAGGAAAGAGAAGAAATCCAGCTCCACCCACCAGAACACCAACACATGCTTCCTTAACCAGGGAACCTAGACAAGTCACCCGTCCAACCCCACACACAGCAAAGAAACTACATAATAAAGAGAACTCCACAAACTGCAAGAAGAGGGAAAGGCCACCCCAAGCAAAGCAATATAAGCAAGATGAAGAGGCAGAGAAATACCCAGCAGGTAAAGGAACAAGATAATTGCCCACCAACACAAACAAAAGAAGAAGATATAGGGAATTTACCTGATAAAGAATTTCAAATTTTGATGGTGAAAATGATTCAAAATCTTGAAAGCAAAATGGAGTTACAGATAAATAACCTGGAGAAAAGGATTGAGAAGATGGAAGAAAGATTTAATAAGGACTTAGAAGAAATAAAAAAGAGTCAATATACAATGAATAATGCAATAGATGAGATCAGAAACACTCTGGAGGGAACAAACAGTAGAATAACAGAGGCAGAAGACAGGATAAGCGAACTAGAAGATAGAATTGTAGAAATAAATGAAACAGAGAGGAAAAAAGAAAAATGAATTAAAAGAAATGAGGACAATATTAGAGACCTCTGGGACAATGTTAAACGCTCCAACATTCGAATCATAGGAGTCCCAGAAGAAGAAGACAAAAAGAAAGACCATGAGAGAATACTTGAGGAGATAATAGTTGAAAACTTCCCTAAAATGGGGAAAGAAATAATCACCCAAGTCCAAGAAACCCAGAGAGTCCCCAACAGGATAAACCCAAGGCGAAATACTCCAAGACACATATTAATCAAATTAACAAAGATCAAACACAAAGAACAAATATTAAAAGCAGCAAGGGAAAAGCAGCAAATAACACACAAGGGGATTCCCATAAGGATAACAGCTGATCTTTCAACAGAAACTCTTCAGGCCAGAAGGGAGTGGCAAGACATACTTAAAGTGATGAAAGAAAATACCCTACAGCCCAGATTACTATACCCAGCAAGGATCTCATTCAAATACGAAGGAGAAATCAAAAGCTTTACAGACAAGCAAAAGCTGAGGGAATTCAGCATCACCAAACCAGCTCTCCAACAAATGCTAAAGGATCTTCTATAGACAAGAAACACAGAAAGAGTGTATAAACTTGAACCCAAAGCAATAAAGAAAATGGCTACGGGATCGTACTTATCAATAATTACCTTAAACGTAAATGGGTTGAAATTTTCAAAAAGGCTAGGAAACAATTCTCATAGCCATCAATAGTTCAGTGTTGAGTTCATGAATAGATTTTAAAGTTTGGGACAAACTGTAGTATTTGCTCTTTGAAGTACTATTTGTAATTGGCATATTACGATGTAACATTGGTCTTCATTTCCAACTTAAAACACCTAAAAATGCCTAACAGGTTTTTAGATTTGTGAATTTTAGTTGAAATGTATTTTACGATGTTACTAAACCTGCAGAAATATTGAAATATTTCAGAGAACTTATTCACTGTACATTTAATTTATTTTATTTATAAAAGTTATGAACTGTAGAAAGTTTTACTTGTTGGGTCAAATGCTTGTTGCTTCAAATGCTTGTTGCATTTGAAGTGCTAGTTACAAGAAAATCAAATACCTTCAATGTATAAATGCTATTAAGTTTTTAAAGGACTCTGGAGTATAAGTAAGTTTGTTTAAAGAAATTTAGTCTGTTCAACTTGAAAAAAATAAATAAATAAATAAAATTGGAAAAAAAAAATTCATATAAAAAAATGTAACAAACGGGCTAGGGATTATTACTTTTAGCTATATTAAGTTATTTTTTGGTAAACTAAGCTGTGTTTATAATTTACACATTTAAATCAATTTCTGTGACTGTATAATTGCTCAGTCATGTCTGATTCTTGCAACCCCATGGACTGTATTGGCCAGGATCCTTTGTCCATGGGATTTCCTAGGCAAGAATATTAGAATGGGTTGCCATTTCCTCCTTCAGGGAATCTTCCAGATTCAGAGATTGAACCCATGTCTCCTGCTTGACACAGGTAGACTCTTTACCACTGAGCGACCAGGGACAGTCATATAAATCAATGCACAAGACATATTGAGATGTAACTGTAATTCAGAGTGATGAAACATGAAATTATATCTAAGACATGGGTTCAAATTTGCTACCCACAATTGTGTTTGAAGATATATTGGGGAGCTTGCATGAATGTTTCGATATACGAGTGAATCATTCTGAAACTAAACATTATGTTTCTAGCTAACCATCCCAATTCACCTGCATATAACTGTTTTGATGAGACCTAACAGGGTATTCCGGAGAAGGCAATGGCAAGCCACTCCAGTACTATTGACTAGAAAATCCCATGGATGGAGGAGCCTGGTAGGCTGCAGTCCGTGGGGTCGCTAAGGGTCAGACACGACTGAGCGACTTCACTTTCACTTTTCACTTTCACACATTGGAGAAGGAAATGGCAACCCACTCCAGTGTTCTTGCCTGGAGAATCCCGGGGACAGGGGAGCCTAGTGGGCTTCCGTCTATGGGGTCACACAGAGTCGGACACGACTGAAGTGACTTAGCAGCAGCAGCAGCAGCAACAGGGTATTCAAACAGCAGCTGAGGAATCAGACAGACCGAATCACGAGCTAGCTCTAAATATGTTCACCTCTGGGGGAATGACATAAACTCTTGTTGCCTTAGTTTCATCACCTGTAAAAAGCAGGTGATAATTTCTTTCTCACAGTATTGTTGTGAGGATTAAATGCACTAATATAAGAGAAGTGCTTAGAACAAAGCTTATTATAATAAGTTGTTACCTTATAGGGTAGTTGCAACTATATTTAAATAAGGGCTTCCCTGGTGGCTCAGATGGTAAAGCATCTGCCTGCAATGCAGGAGACCTGGGTTCGATTCTTGGGTCAGGAAGATCCCCTGGAGAAGGAAATGGCAACCCACTCCAGTACTCTCGCCTGAAAAATTCCATGGATGGAGGAGCCTGGTAGGCTATAGTCCATGGGGTCACAAAGAGTCAGACGTGACTGAGCAACTTCACTATATTTTAATAAAAACAGAATATTGTCAAATATACAGCTCTATAGAAAGATTAGCAATTCAGTATAGTAGTTGAAGTATAATGGAAAGACCTGCCAAAATGTGAAAACAATGCAAGCCATCTACTTCTGGTTCAAATGACTTATGACTTCTTGATTTAAAAATTTACTGAAAACATTGATAAAGTAATAATAATAATGCATCTTTTTTTTATTATTTCCAAAATTGCTCCACATGATCTTTGTATATGTCTCTGTAAATGTAGAGCTTCCCCTGATAGCTCAGTTGGTAAAGAATCTCCTGAAATGAAGGAGACCCCAGTTTGATTCCTGGGTGGGGAAGATCCACAGAAGGGTTAGACTAACCACTCCAGTATTCTCGGGTTTCTCTTGTGGCTCAGCTGGTAAAGAATCTGCCAGTAATGTGGGAGACCTGGGTTTGATCCCTGAGTTGGAAAGATCCCCTGGAGAAGGAAATGCCTACCCACTCCGGTATACTGGCTTGAAGAATTCCATGGACTATACAGTCCATGGGGTCGCAAAGAGTCAGACACGACTGAGTGACTTTCACTTCTTTTCAGAGCAAATTGCATGGATAACACAAACATCTTGACTTAAGAATAAATACTGATAAAATGTGATTTCCAGTAATGGAAGAATCAGCATGATGTATCAGTGTCTAAATTATAATGACATGAATAAAAAAATCACCTGAAAATAGCTGTCTACTAAAAATGTAATGCTGAAATCCAGACATTGCTTCTTAATTAAATATTGGTGATATTGTTTGCTATAATCTTACAAATGTTGCTTTGTAATCTATTTTCAGTTTCAGTAAGACACTTACTATTCATCTTCAGTTTCAAATCAATAAATCGTGAGGTATCAAAATGCATCTATAATCAAGGCTTATATATAAGATTAATTTCCAGTATTCCTGAACGTGAAAACTTGGGATTCAGTGGTGCTAAATTTTTAAATAATAAGATTTAAATAAATAAATCTAAGCCTCAATGGACATATGTCCTATTTATTCTTGAAGACGTGTTAGTAACTCAGTCTAGTCCATTTCTTTGGGACTCTGTAGAACATAGCCCACCAGAATTGTCTGTCCATAGAATTCTCCAGGCAAGACTACTGGAGTGGGTAGCCATTCCCTTCTTCAGGGGATCTTTCCAACCCAGGGATTGAAACAGGGCTTCTTGAATTGCAGGCAAATTCTTTACCATCTGAGCCACCAATGCAGGAGACACAGGAGACCCAGTGTGTAGCTACCTTAGTTCTTGTGAACTTAGCCTTCAGTTCTTTGAAATTTGCATTTTCTTCATATTTACAGATCCATTAGTGGAAGTGGAAGTGTTACTCACTCAGTCATGTCTGACTCTTTGCAACTCCATGGACCGTAGCCCACCAGGCTCCTCTGTCCATGGGATTCTCTAGGCAAGAATACTGGAGTGGGTTAATATCAGACAGACTGAAACTTAAAAATAACACTAAGTTTAACAAAACAGACTACTGACTACTTGAATTTTAAAAAGTATAATATAATCTTTTTTCTTTTTTTGTAATGAGAACACAGCACACATGAGATCTGTCTTTCTAAAATTTTAAGTGGACAATATAGAAACTGTAGGCAGAATGTGATAAGCAGTTCTCTAGAAGTTGTTCCTTTGGTAAAACTGAAGCTTTGTAATCGTTACCAATATCAGTTCAGTTCAGTTGCTCAGTTGTGTCCCACTCTTAGCAACCCAGTGAACCACAGCATGCCAGGCCTCCCTGTCCATCACCAACTCCAGGAGTTCTTCCACACTCATGTCCATTGAGTTGGTGATGCCATCCAACCATCTCATCTCTGTCGACCCCTTCTCCTCCTGCCCTCAATCTTTCCCAGCATCAGGGTCTTTTCCAATGAGTCAACTCTTTGCATCAGGGGGCCAAAGTACTGGAACTTCAGCTTCAACATCAGTCCTTCCAATGAACACTCAGGACTGATTTCCTTTAGGATGGACTGGTTGGATTTCCTTGCAGTCCAAGGGACTCTCAAGAGTCTTCTCCAACACCACAGTTCAAAAGCATCAATTCTTCTGCTCAGCTTTCATTATAGTCCAACTCTCACATCCATACACGATTACTGGCACCCAATATACTACTCTGTTTTTCAGTTTGACTATTTTTATACCTCACATAAGTGGAATCATGCAGTATTTGTCCTGTGACTCTCTTATTTCATGTAGCATAATGTTCTCCAGATTCATCAGCAGTGTTGAATATGTAAAGATTTTCTTTTTTTAAAGTCTGAATAATATTTTGTTGTGTGTATATTTCATGTTTCCTTCATCCAGTCATCTGTCAATGGTCCTTTAAGTTGTTCTCTATCTTTCCTATTGTGAATAATGCTACAATGAACATGGAAGTGTGGATATCCCTTTGAGAACTCAATTTCAGTTCTTTTGGATGTATACCCCAAAGTGGCCTTGGTCTATAATGTAGTAGTTCTATTTTTATTATTTTGAGAAGTTTCCATGCTATTTCTATAGCACCATTTTATATTTCCATCATATTGCATTCCCACAAACATGAACAAGGAATAAGGATTACAATTTCTCCACATCATCAACTACTTGCACTTAAAAAAAAGTAAGCGCCATTCTAATAGGTGTGAAGTGATATCGCATTTTGGTTCTGATTTGCATGTCCAAGTTGATAAATGATATTGAGTATCTTTTCATATAACTGTTGGACATTTGTATGTACTCTTTGGAAAAATGTTTATTCAAATTCTTTGCCCATTTTTAACATCAAATTGCCTGTTGGCCTATTTTCTTTTCTTTTTTTTTCTTTGCTGTTGAGTTGTAAGAGTTTTTTGTTTTTTAAAGTATGTTGGATAATAACCTTTTATCCGATATATAGTTTGCAATTTTTTTTTCTATTCTGTAGGTTGCCTTTTCACTCTGTTGATTGTTTACTTTGCTGTACAGAAGATTTCTTGCTTAATATAGTCTCATTTGTCTATTTTTCCTTCCATTGCTTGTGTTTTTGGGGTCATATTCAAAAAATCTTTGCTTACACTTATGAAGATTTTCCCTAGGTTTTTATTACAGTTTCAAGTTTTAACACTTAAGCCTTTAATCCATTTTGAATTAATTATTGTGCATGTAGTAAGTTGAGTCCAATTTTATTTTATTTTCCTGTGGATATCCAGTTTCTCCAATATCATTTGTTGAAGAGATTGTCCTTTTCCCGTTGTATATTCTTGTATCACTTATCATAGACTAGTTGACCTTACATGCATAGATTTATTTCTGGGCTCTCTTTTCTATTCCAATGACCTATACTGCTATTTTGAAATGAAAGAATGAAGCTTATAGCTAACATTATACTCAATGGTGAAAAACTGAAAGCTTTTTTTTTTTTTTAAGATTGGGATGAAGGCAAGGATACCCACTTTTGAAAATTTCTTTTCAACATCATATTAGAAATTCTAGCCTGAACAAATAGGAAAAGAAAAACGGGGAAAAAAAAAGGGGGGGGGGAAGACATTCAAAGCTGAAAGGAAACAGTAAAATCATTTCTGTTTGAAGACGGTATAATTTTATTTGTAGAGAACCTTAAAGATGTCCCTCAAAATTATTAAAATTAATGAGTGAATTCAGTAAAATAGCAGGAAACAAAATCAATATACAAAAATTAGTTTCATTTCTATCACTAACAGCAAACTATAAAAAAAAAAGAAATTAAGAAAATAATTGCATTTACAATATTATCAAAAAGAGTAAAATATTTGGTAATAAAAATATAGGTAAAAGACTTGTATCTTGAAAACTATAAAACATTGATGAAAGAAGTAGACACCAATAAATGGAAAGACATTCACATTCAGGGATGGAAGATTTAATATTGCTAAAATGGCCTTACTACCCAAAGTGATCTACAGATTCAATGTAACTTTTATCAAAACCCCAATAGTAGTTTTTACAGAAATAGACAAAAATAATTCTAATATTCATTTTGAACTCCAAAGGAAAAAAAAAATCAGAATAGCCAAAGCAATCTTAACGAAGAGTAACAAAGCTGAAGGTATCATACTTCTTGAATTTAAAATATCTTAGAAAAGTACAAACATTAAAACAAGTAATGTATTGCTAAAATCTCAATTCCAGATTAAAAAAGAAAGAAAAGAAAATTGTATCAAGTAAAGCCAAGGAAAATGGAAAAACTCAGTCACTTTACAAAATTCCTGTGTCCTTGAGGTGATGTCTTTGTTGTCAACAGCCAGTTTTCCCAGCTTGACAGAATACCAAGAGTACTTTTAAGTTGTTCAGTCACTCAATATGTCCGAATTTTTGTGAGCCTATGGACTGCAGCACATCAGGCTTCTCTGCCTTTCACTCTCTCCCAGAGTTTGCTCAAACTCATGTTCATTGAGTCAATGATGCCATCCAAATATTTCATCCTCTGTCACCCCCTTTCTCCTCCTGCCCTCAATCTCTTTTAGCTTCAGTCTTTTCCAATGAATTGGTTCTTCGCATCACGTGGCCAAAGTACAAGAGCTTCAGCTTCAGCATCAGTCCTTTCAATGAATATTCAGCGCGGTTTGATCTCCATGCTACCCAAGGGGATCTCGAGTCTTCTCCAATACCACAGTTCGAAAGCATCAGTTCTTCAGTGCTCAGCCTTCTTTATGGTCCAACTCTTTACATCCATAAATGACTACTGGAAAAACCACAATTTTGACCATGCAGACCTCTGTTGGAAAAGTAATGTCTCTGCTTTTTAATATGCTGACTAGGTTTGTCATGGAGAAGGCAATGGCAAGCCACTCCAGTACTCTTGCCTAGAAAATCCCATGGATGGAGCAGCTGGTAGGCTGAAGTCCGTGGGGTCGCTAAGGGTCGGACACGACTGAGCGACTTCACTTTCACTTTTCACTTTCACACATTGGAGAAGGAAATGGCAACCCACTTCAGTGTTCTTGCCTGGAGAATCCCAGGGACGGGGGACCCTGGTGGGCTTCCGTCTATGGGGTCGCACAGAGTCGGACACGACTGAAGTGATGCAGCAGCAGCAGGTTTGTCATAGCTTTTCCTCCAAGGAGCAAGCAGTGCTTTGTGCTTAGTCACTCAGTCATGTTCACTTTCTGCAACCCCATGTACTGTAGCCTGCCAGACTCCTCTGACCATGGTATTTTCTAGGCAAGAACATCGGAGTGGGTTGCCATGCCCTTCACCAGGGGACCTTCCTGACCCAGGGATTGAATCCATATCTCTCACATTACAGGCAGATTCTTTACTATCTAAGCCATCAGGGAAGCCCAAGCAGTACTTTATCATTTGTAAAAATGGAGTTAGTTATAGAAGGTAGGATGGTTTCAAGCCTTAAGTGAAATAAACACATAAAATATTTTGATCAGTATTTGATACATTGTGGCTGTCCAATATATATTTGTTGTACTTGAACCATTTTTTTTAGAAAGAGGGAGCTGCAGATGAGTATAATTTTCTGAGTTCCATAAAAGAAATCATATAAAGTAAGCTTAAGTTCTTTGAAAACTGCTTTTTAAGAACAGGGTTTTCTTTTGGTTTTTAAAATTTCTTATATTCTCAGTATCTAGTGTAGTATTAGCTGCCACAACAACAGTCATCTAACTGATTGCTCAATAAATGAAAAACTGGTGAATTTTTTTTTTCCCCTAGAGCATATTTGAGAGATGCCCTGGCGTTTAACCTTAATCACTCTATTAGTGGCTTGGGATTCTTGGGTTTCTGTTCTCTGGACAGACTCAAGGCATCACCTCACTGCAACATCTCACCATTCAGAGCTAAGCAACAGAGGTGGTGAGAGGTTGAAGCTTTCTCTCTTAGATGGAAAATTCTAAAAATGGGGTCTACTAGGACCTTGCATTCTATTACTTGGATTTGGGGGGATCAAGAAAAATCAGGGCAAAAAGAGAAAAAATAAAACAAAAAGCAATATATGTAGAGCAACCCAACTGGAGAATGAGCCTAATAAATTGACAAACCCTAGCCCTAAAGTCACAGATTACAAAAAAGCCATGCTACTGGGCCTGACTCCAGTGTGTGTGTGTGTGGGGAACCTGTCAATACCTATAGACAAGACAATAAGGGAGAGACCACAGCAGCAAGACGTATACTTTTCTTTGACTCATCACTCCTCGGTTGGGTAGATTTAGAGAATGATCATCACTGCTATCCAAACCTTCAAAGGCATGTGAACTTCTACTGAGACTGGCATTAGGCTTAGTGCGCTAAAGGAGGAAGAGGAGAACTTGGATCTGAATCTCCCCACTTCGTGCATTAAGAACTGTGGTTTGCCAGTGGACTTGCTGGCCAGCTGCTAAATCTTTCCAAGCAAGGACATCAAACCCTTTCCTGAAATTCATCTTCTCACAGCTTCTTTTATAATACCAGGAACCCATAATTTGTAATTGTACCAAGCAAATTGCCCTTCACCAAGTTTTCAATCTACCTTTTAAATCAAATATGAGTCGAATTCGTGACTATAATATTCTGAATATTCTTGTGCTTCTGGAGCACCATCTCATCCTGTCTGCCCACTTTTCATTTGGTCTCTTTTCTGTCTCCTCAGCTAGATCATAAAATAAATTCATGAGTAACCCCATAGAGCTATAATTCACTTTCTCTTAGACTTTTAATCCCTTTTTATCTTTTAATCTGCAGTATATTTTATGCCTGGCTTACAACTTGAAAGCTTTTTTAAAGAAATACTATATATGAACAACTCCATATAGTAATATATTCACCAAAATATTCCAAAGGAATAATTTAGCATAATAGGAGAAATAGCATGAAAAATAATAGAATTATAAGTGAATTAAGAGATATAGATTTTATTTGAAAATAATGGCAAAGTTATAGTTTTGTCATCAAGCATGTATTGTAAAGTAGCATCAAATTGTATCAATTTAAGTAATAGGAATGCCTCTAAGTTATCAGAACAAATTGTGAAGCTAATAACTTAAGTTCAATGTTCCATATAGTATGCATTAAAATTATGGTTTAGTGATAATTTTTTTTTATCTTTCTATGTATTACTCTGAAAAGTTCAAAGTGGTTAACAAGCAGATCATTATTCTATAAAGCAGTGATAATGCATTTTTTTTTCTATTTTGGTGAGTTTTAAAACTCATGTCCAACTTCTAAAGATTTTTTTTTCTAAATTAAAACATACATCACCATGAGAAAGATAAATATAACTTTTTTAAATTAAAATCTTAGGTTTCATTCTCAGGAGAGAAACTTATATGAAGTGACCATTTGATAGAAACTTAGGTGAAATAAAATAAAGTTAATAGACCCATCACAGTTTAATCTCATTGACTATCTATCAATTTAATCAGTTTTCTTTTTTTTTTTGTCTAGAATTACAACATGTGTTTGTATCTTGGAATCTATAGACATTTATTACAAACCTTCCATTACATAGGTGAATAAACAAATGATAATACAAATCAGGTGACTTGTATTATCCATTGTTATTTGTTCTTCAATTGAGAGAATTTGGAATAGAGGTCCTATGAAATATAGTAAAGCTTGTATTTTGTTTAGCTGCAGTACATTTCTATCTCGATGAATTGGATTACAGTGGATATAGCAGAACAAGTGCAGCTCGCCATTGAACAACACAGGGGCTGGGGGTGCTAACATCTATGAAATTGAAAACCTGGGTTTAATTTATAGTTGGTTCTTCATATTCATGGTTTTCTCCTTATCCACATTCCAAGTCCCATGGATAGAGCTCAGCTGGTAAAGAATCCTCCTGCAATGAAGGAGTGAAAGTGAAAGTCTCTCAGTTGTGTCTGACTCTTTGCGACTCCGTGGGCTATAGAGTTAATGGAATTCTCCAGGCCAAAATACTGGAGTGAGCAGTCTTTCCCTTCTCCAGAGGATCTTCGCAACCCAGGGATTGAACCCAGGCCTCCTGCATTGAAGGCAGATTCTTTACCAGCTGAGCCACAAGGAGATCCCGGTTCAATTCCTGGGTCAGGAAGATCCCCTGGTGTAGGGCATGACAAACACACTCCATTATTCTTGCCTGGAGAATCCCGTGGACAGAGGAGCCTGGCAGACTACAGTCCATGGGGTCTCAAAGAGTTGGACATGACTGAGCAACTAAGTGTGTGCAGGCACACACACATGCAGTTCAAAGTTGTGTTGTTCAGGGTCAACAGTACTGTGTTTAAGTCTTTTATTTCTTTTTTAGCATATTTTAAAAAAATGTTTGATTGGAGGACAATTGATTTACAATGTTGTGAATCAGCTATAAGTATACATGTGTCCCTTCCCTCTTGAACAACTCTCTCTCTACCCTCCCTTCCATCCACTCCTCTAGGTCATCACAGAGCACCAGCTGACACATGGAAGTTTTTTATTTCTTTAGCAACTAAACCTCAGCCTAAATCACTGCAACGTTTAGCCATAGCAACATAAAAGGAACAAAACCTTAATATGAAATCATAGCACTTGTACAAAAATAACACAGCTTTCTCTATTAGCTAAGATTATTTAAGCAATAATGCCAAAGATCAATGCTACTTCATAGCTGAACATGCTTTCCATCAGTGGACAAATCTATCTGTGAACACTTTTGAAAATGGCATCATCTTGTCTTTGAGTTGTGAAATAATCAATAATTAAGATCACTGAATTCTAGGTTATATAAACTGAGAGAACTAGTTCTGGACTTTCTTATAATGAAATTTCCATAGATATTGACCTCAGTTCAGTCCTAGCTTTTAGAAAAGTTCATCCTCTCCTTTGAAACTGGGAGTAGAGTCATATACTCTTTGATAGAGTTAGCAGGGCCAGATATGTCGAGATCACTAACATGCTACTAATTGATTTCTTGTATTCTTTTGCCACTTTCATTAAGAGTTCTCATGTCACTTTTGATTTGAAGCTGCTCATTTGATATCTGCAACAGATAGCAAAACAGTATCACTGTCACAAAGGCTGAGATGAGGGGACCCTGGATTTTGGGCCTGAGTCAAGAGATAGAACAAAGCTTTCACTGGAAACTGCTAACATGGGCCGATCAAGATTAATTCTAAGGGAAACTCATTTATTTTTTATTAACTTATTCAAGAGAAAATTATTATGTACCTATTAGGTACCAAGCTCCACAGTAAGTACTGAATTAAAAAAAGAACGGTAAGCAGTCTTTAAGGTAGGGTATGCTTGCTGCCTAGTGGTAGGATGAGAGATGTGACCTGATGCTCTGTGAACATATGGAAATGAGTTTCTGGAAGACGGGTTAGTGGGTCCAAATTTCAATCTAGGCTAAAGTTCACCTGGGTGAAATGAGAATTTTCTGATAATCAAAACCCAGTCTATAAACAGAAGGATATGAAATAGTACCATGTCTTCAGTTCAGTTCAGTTCAGTTGCTCAGTCGTGTCCGACTCTCCGCGACCCCATGAATCACAGCACGCCAGGCAGGCCTCCCTGTCCATCACCAACTCCCGGAGTACACTCAAACTCATGTCCACAGAGTCGGTGATGCCATCCAGCCATCTCATTCTCTGTCGTCCCCTTCTCCTCCCGCCCCCAACCTTTCCCAGCATCAGAGTCTTTTCCAGTGAGTCAACTCGTCGCATGAGGTGGCCAAAGTATTGCAGTTTCAGCTTTAGCATCAGTCCCTCCAATGAACATCCAGGATTGATCTCCTTTAGAATGGACTGGTTGGATCTCCTTGCAGTATAAGGGACTCTCAAGAGTCTTCTCCAACACCACAGTTCAAAAGCATCGATTCTTCGGCGATCAGCTTTCTTCACAGTAGAGAAGTAATATTGTACTGAGGCAACGTGAAATAGAGTCGCAAGAGATAAACCTGGAAATGTAGGTAGGGGCAAAGTCACAAAGGGTGTTAGAGATGATGCTGAGGACAATATCAAATTTGATTATTTATTTATTTATTTTAATTGGAGGCTGATTAGTTTACATTATTGTATGGGGAACACAAATCTGAATTTTTGAAGGATGAATATGGTTTTAAGTACACAGGGTGAATGATAGGTGGCTATGGCAGGTAATTGAGTGATTATTAAATATTATAAGGCCATAATCCAGGTAAGAAGCAGTGATCTCTTTTTAAATTTTATTTATTTTGGCTGGGTGGGGTCTCCATTGCTATGTGTGGGCTTTCTCTAATTGTGGCAAGCAGGGGTCTGTCTCGTTTGCCTTCTCATTGCAGTGACTTCTCTTCTTGTGGAACCTGGACTCTAGGTGCATGGGCTTCAGTAGTTATGGCACATGGGCTTAGTTGCCCCTTAGCTTGTGGAATCTTCCTGGACCAGGGATCAAACCTGTATCTCCTGCACTGGCAGGGAGGTTCTTAACCATTGGACCACCAGGGAATCCAAAAAGCAGTAGAATTTTGAAGAAAATTAGTGGCAGAATGAAAAGGACAAACAAATTTTAGTCAAAATATACTGGGTTGGAAGTAAAAAGAAAGATTTTTACAAATGTTTAGACTGTAACTAAAAAATTCAGTGTATCTTGGCCAAGCCAACTGGAAGTTTTGTAATTTAAGCAACTGGAATATATAAATGATAGTCCAGTCACTAAAACCTAGGGGAAAATATGAGTAAGATTGTAGATTTAGGCATATAGGGAGCGAGAGAAGCCTGGGATACATGAATCTTTTTAAGGGCAGGGAAAGGCCAAGGGTGTATAGAGAAAACTAAGAAATTGTGATCAAGGAAGAAAGGAGAGCGCCAAGAATAAATGAGGAAACCAACCGTAACTGGAGGCAACCTGAAGAATGAGATGTGCATCAATCAGATAAATATCCCTGAAGAAGTCAGGTACACATGAGGAGCCCCTTTTACTGGTAGTAGAAAAGACCAATAATGCAGAAATAGTATTGGAAAGCTGAAGGAAGGCAGCTTCCTAAAATGTGGGCCTAGAATGTGCTAATAAGCAGTACTAAGCTCAGAAGAAAGCAGGATTTCAACTAAAGGAAGGAATCAGTGGAGCCATCCTGTGCAAGTGTAACAATGAATGAGTTGGTCTGTATTACTCTCAGCAATGGGCAATAGTGGAAGAAACCAGAGGAGGTGATATACATATATTGCTTAATGTAGACTTTGCAAACTCTTTATGAAGGTCAGATATCTATTTCCAATTATTGGATGAGAGGTTCAGAGTTGTTGTTACCCAAAATTAAATTGGCAGAGCTTTCATTTTTGTTGAACAGTGGATGAAACATATTTCCTAGAGGGAAGATTTGGAAAACTGAGGAGTTAAGGTTTAGAATGGAAAAAAAAAAAAAAAGAGATGAATATCAGACTATGAATGGTCTTGAAAGTGTTCAGACTGTATAGTAATTCATAACATAACATCTAAGGATTTGGATAGAGTCAAGGTATAGTCAAAATCTTGGAGCCAAAACACCAATCTGTAGAAATGGAAAAGCTATTTTAAAAAGAGATAAGTCTGTATTATGTTTCCATTTGTCGAACAAATTACTGAAATTGGAAGGAAACAAGGGAATCTTAGCCCATCATTATAAAGCTGAAGAATTTTAGCAACCATTTTGATGTGGGCACCTTGTGTGCCAATTATTACACAACACAATTTACGTGTGTTGATGCAGGGGTCCAAACTCCTGGGTCTCAGACAGACTGGTACCTATTAGGAATGCGGGTTGCGCAGCAGGAGATGGTTATCAGGTGAGTGAGCAAAGCTTCATGTGTATTTACAGCTGCTCTCCATCACCCTTTTTGCTGCTTGAGCTCCACCTCCTGTCAGATCACTGGAGGCATGAGACTTTCATAGGAGCATGAACCCTACTCTGAACCACTGTGAACCACATTCCAGGGAACTAGGTTGTGTTTTATGATGATCATCCCAAAACCAACACCCACCCAGCCACCCACCATTGTCCATGTAAAAACTCTTCCACAGAAGTGGTTCCCGGTGCCAAAAAGGTTGGGCACCACTGTATTAATGCATAAGTGAGTTACGGGAGACCTGTACTATTTTATTCCCATTTGTTATTTCAAATAACAGAGGTTTAGAGTGTTTAAATGACTTGCCAAAATTTTGTTAAATTGAAAGTAATAGTAAACCCCCCATCTATCTTCAAGTATAAAATCTCATACAAAAAGGGCTGTGTGGTCTCAAATCATCAAAATGCTTAGAGGTTGAGCTTCAGGGAGGGGGAGTCAAGACTCCTCATTACCTTCCCTGGGATTCTCAAGTGTGCACGACCTCTTGTTTGTGAATGTCTCAAGTCATGTTTCCCCCAAGATGTTTCACACCAGAGTCCAGAGAAAAAGAAAAAGAGAGCATTCCCTAGAAGGTCCCATCAAATATCTCCTCTGGTTTTATTGGCTTGAAACAGATTCTATTTACATTCCTTAACCAATCATTATTATCAAGGAACTTTAGAATGGAATCAAATGCCTCCATGGGAGTCAAGTTCCTTCTAAAAAACATTGAAGAGTGAATGAGATAGTGATACATGAATATTATATGCATAGTTCCTACAATTAGGGGGATTAACTTTTTTGGAGGGGATTACTGCATTATCACCTAAAATTACACTATTATCCTTACAGAGTTGTAAAGATGTGCAAAAGATCGTTTATCTATTTAATTACAGAACTGGTTCTAGGATACAGTACTTTTGGCTTCTGGTGTATACACATACACAAACACACGTATATACACACATAGACTGCTTGTATTTTTCTTTTTTACTAAAACTAGATGAAGTGATAAATGGATAGGAAGAGAGAGAAAGATATTAGGTGGGTAGACAGGTCTCTCTTATATTTAATGTGACATGCGTGTGTGCATGTTAAGTCACTTCTGTTGTGTCCGACTCTTTGAGACCTTATGGACAGTAGCCCCAAAGCTCCCCTGTTCATGGAATTCTCCACCCAAGAATACTGGAGTAGGTTACCAGTTCTTCCTCCAGTGGATCTCTCTGACCCAGGGATTGAACCCATGTCTCTTACATCTCCTGCGCTGGCAGGCAGGTTCTTTACCACTAGCACCACCTGGGATGCTCTTACCATGGCAGAATAATCCAATCAAATAAAAACAAATAATTTCAGGTGTGTTGGATGTCTTTTAAATAAACTCTAATTAACTAGTCCTTAATACCTTGGCTCAGAGAAGGAAATGGCAACCCACTCCAGTGTTCTTGCCTGGAGAATCCCAGGGATGGGGGAGCCTCGTGGGCTGCCATCTATGGGGTCGCACAGAGTTGGACACGACTGAAGCGACTTAGCAACAGCAGCAGCAGCAATACCTTGGCTAACTACATTTGGATTAGAAGTGATTTATTTATGTATTTGGCTATGCAATCAAAATACAGATCTTACTGAATTATAGCTGGGAGCCACTGAGTGAATGAATTCCAAACTCATATTTTATCATTGTTGCTCGTTTGCTGAGTCATGTCTGACTCCATGCGACCCCATGGACTGTAGCCCACCAGACTCCTTTGTCCATGGGATTTTCCAGGCAAGAATACTGGAGTGGGTTGCCATTTCCTCCTTGAGAGGATCTTCCAGACCCAAGGATCAAACCCAAGTCTCTTTTGTCTTGGCAGGCAGATTATTTTACCGCTGCACTACCTTGGAAATATTTTTATCGTTATTTCTAAGGAATTTCCCAACAACGACTTCTGTGAAAATAATTTCTAAATTACACTAAGTACAAAGGAGACAGCATTGCACTTCACTAGATGTCAGAGCTCATCCAGTATGTGTTCCTGGGAGCACACATTAGAATTTGTGTTAGTGTTCCTCGTGTAGAATTCTTGGCACACAACAGAGAGATAAAGTGCTCATAAAAATGGATTCACTTACCCATCAAAGTACATTTGGATCACAAGGTGTAAATATGTATAGTCTAAAATATTTAGGACATATCTGGAAGGAGAGTTTTATAACCTTTGAGTGCTTTTGGACCATTGGACTGAATAACAAATCACAAGCTGATGTCACAGCATTACATGTGCCAGGGGATACTCTGAGGCCAGGCTGAGCAATGTTGGAGTCAGAGGCAGGAAAAAAACAAATCACCTTCTCTGATCCTCACAGTACAGTTCAAGGGAGCATAACTTCTACTCTGGAGTATTTTTATGGCATATATCTTTCTTGATCCTTAAAAATTCTGATTGCTTCAAGCAGGTTTAATAAGTATGCAAATTCATCATTCATGTGTCTCTAATAAAGTGGCCCAATATCATCATAGTCTACTTTTCACAGTTTAATACATCTTAAACACACATCTCAAAGTCACATTTTTCTAACATATGGGACATAAAATCTAGATTAGTATTCAATATTCAAATAATATTCAAATATTAAAGTATGGATTTGGAGACAGGAATCATATCAGTTATACATCTGGGTGTTGTGACCCTCTATGTGATGCGGGAGAACAAAAATTATGTATTTATTTTATTTATGTATGTGTTTATTTTATTTCAAATTGCACATACTATATGGAAAACTCTTTTCTCTGCAAATATTAGCTCATTTAATACTTCTATAAAATGAGTACTCTTTTTTTCACTTTTTTGCATATGCAGAAACTAAAACAGAGAAGTTAAGTGATTTGCTTGACGTCACACATTTTGCTAGTGGTACATCTGGGATTCAAACATTAAGATTCCAGAAGCAAAAGTGCTAAGTTCAATGGCAAGCCATGCCATTTCTCCTAATTAAAGAAATCTCCTCAGGAACATGTGTGTAATGGTATTTCTTAGTGATGGTTACTCATCAGACTCATCTAAAGAGATTTTTAATCTTGCCTGATACCTGGGCCACCCAGGAACAATTAAATCAGACTTTCTGATGAGGGCCTAGGAAGCGGTGTCCTTAATAACACTTGCAAACGCCTTATATGCAGCCCTGGTTGAAGATAAAGGTGGCAGAGAAGCCATTTACAACTTTAAGGGGCAAATATAGGAAGAGAATCCTATGGACAGAGGAGCCTGGTGGGCTGCAGTCTGTGCGATTACAAAGAGTCAGACATGACTGAGCAGGAGGGCAGTACAGCAGCATAGGAAGAGAATCCGCCCAAGGGATCTAAGAGCCAGGTGTTCATAAGCAACTCAGAGAAATATAATGTAAAACTGAAAAAGACCCAACTCCTTTAAAGATGAGGCTCAGCCACTATGCGTTTATTTTGAATGTTACTTTATAATTAAAGCTTGCTTTAGCGGAACTCAAGTTTCAATGTCATATAGCATCCTAGTCCCTTAAAAAATGTCCTATGTGTGCACATGCCCTCATTTGCTCCCTCTATCTGACTTGGTTCTGAAGCTCTCTCTGCTGCTTAATGTCTTATTTATATGATAAAATGTGCATTTATTTTTGAATCCTATTTGAAAAGAAAGTGTATTATATTTATCATTCTGTGCCTTTTAAACGCTAACTGCATTATTTCTTGATTATAATGTAGTGTATACAACGGGCAAACAAATGATAAAATGATAAAGATAAAATGATCCACTGCATTGCAGGGTTATTTCCTTTCCTGTTTATGCATCAGTGAGAGGGTTAACGTTATTCAGTGAATAAACGCATATTGACTTTGCTCAGGTCTGTGTTCCAATTTATGGCTAACCTTATTTATGTGATCTTTTTCAATGCAAAGTCACTAATTTTGGATTCTGCTTTCTTAAATGAGAACAGTGATGTATGTTAGAAATTCAAGACAAGTTAAACTCCCAATTTAGTGTTCAAAGAGACTCTAAAGGTTGTAACTAGCTGCCAGGTTGGCCGTTTAGAGTGTTAAGTGTTGTATTTTTGTCTTTTTTGTGTACATGTGAATTTGATAAGCATTCACCAATAAACATTTTTTCAAGATGTAATTCATGACCAACATTAGATGTACAAAAAATTAATATGGAGGGGCTGCTGATGTAAAAAGCTATGTGGTCCATGGAAAGAACACATGATATGTAGAGTTTTAAAAATCAAAACATACTAAGGCTACTGGAAGTACAGAGGAGAGGACAAATTATCTCTGCTTGGGAGCAGAAAAGCACAGACTCACAGAAGTGACAGTAGAACTGGGACATCAAGAGTGTGTGGGATAGCTCCAGATGGTGGAAACCAATATCCTCCAGGCAGCAAGGTCACTTGAGCTAGAACACAGGTGAAAATGTCTCGAATAAACAGTAAATAAGTATGTATAATCACTTCAAGGGTCCCTAGTTGGAAGTTAATCTGGGAGGGAGATTGAAACCCATTCATATCATGCTATTCATAGTGTGTCAATGAGTTTAGATAATTGTCTTTCATTGGGAATAGAAATCCATTAAAAGTTTTCTTTTTTTTTTTTCCAATCACAACTTTTTCTTTTTAATGAATGAGAAGAACTTGATCAATCTTGTGTTATGGGAAAACGATTCTCCTGTGTAATAGGAGTTGGAAGGGGAAGCAAATAGAATGTTTTGGAGCCTTGTTACGTGAGAGTGAAGATTCAAACCAGATAGTGGCAGGGTGATTAAAAGCAAAGAATATATTCAATTTTTAGAATGACGTTATACACCTGGTAAATTAAACAAGAGGTCATAAATTCAATATAATCCACTTACATTTTCAATGTATTTCTAGAAAATTTGTTTATTTACTATCCCAAATGCAAAAAATAAAAGAAATAAAAGCAAACTACGTAGAGTATAAATCTATTTTCCCAAGTGTCTCAGTGGGTAAACAACCTGCCTGCAAAGCAAGAGACATAGCAGATGTGGGTTCAATCCCTGGATCAGGAAGATCCCCTGGAGTAGGAATTGGCAACCCACTCTAGTGTTCTTGCCTGTAAAATCCCATGGACAGAGGAGCCTGGAGAGGGACTGTAAATGGGCTTGCAAAGAGTTGAAGACGACTGAGGACTGAATACACAAGCAGAGACCTGTCATGCCGGAAGTGGTGTTTGACAGAATAAATAATTATGTAATGTATTATTTTTATGAGAGTAGTACCTGGTACATGGTAAGGATCACTGAGCATTTCTTGATTAAAAGAAGAAATGAATGAATCAACAGATCCATTCCCACTCAGGCTGATATCATGAGATAGTAGGGCTCAGTTCTACTTCTACCTCTCTACCGCTTTGTATGAGAATGACGTTTAGTATCAACAAGAATGGTTTTGATATCATAGGGCTTAAATTAATTAACTGTGAAATGTAGACATTGTGTCAGATTATGTATAAAATGTATCTCCCTTGATAATACTACAGTGTGACTATTACATTTTACATGAGCAAACAAAAGTAAGCTTAAGAAGTATAGCTGTGTTAAGAAAGAACGCTGATTTGCCTAAACTAGGTTCCAGAATCCACAACATGATCACTGAATAGAACTTAGGGAAAAGATAACTAAAACTCTCTGAGCTTCAACGTTTAGGGTGGTTACATTTGAGTGACAGGAGAATAGACTCTATGATGATGGCTACATACAAGAAGATGACTCCAGTTTTTGTGGATGTCATTGATTATATTGTTTCCTTGTTTAACACTAAGCAGGCCCCCAAACACCTCCTACCTCTTGAGTATTTAGTGTTTTGTTAGTATCAGAAACTGACATGCTATTCAAGTACTGACCAAGGTAGTATTTGGAGATGTACATACTCCGGACAATTAGTTGTGTCTCCTTAATGAAGGGAGTATCAAGTCTTCCTTTGCATTAGTTTGGTGGAAGTCATGGAGCAGTCAGCAAAAGAAGCTGATACAATGCTGCTTAATTGTCTTGTAAACTCATATAGAGGTAGCTCTAAGAATTCTTGAATAACTTACATCAGAAACTGCCTTTTCACTAAGCCAGACTTAAGCTCTATTGAAATTGAGAGGATAATCATTTTTAGGTACTCTGAACGATAGCATTGATGAAACAAGTGTCATTATTCTTGCTGTTCAGTGATCCTTTTGAGGTGGGCAAAATGGAATTGAATTTGGTGTTTCTAAAACTTAAGGGAATACTTCTTAACTCCTTTAATATTTGAGATTAAAATTGTTAACATAAAGAATTTAGTATATATTTGGAATATACTTTTCTACATACTTATGTTAATTTTAACAACAGAAATGTAAAAGGGAAGATACTATCTTATTTGCCCTTGAATTCTGCATTGAGTATATGGTGACTGTTAGGTAAAAGTTTATTAAATGTGTTACTACATATTTTCTAGAAGATTCAATAATTTTTTCTTCAAAGTAAAACAATGAATGTATTTGTACCTAGAATTGCAATATTATATCTAGAACTGGTCATTATTTAATATGTGTATACTTTACCTATATAGCACATATGTCACTAAATGATAATGGAGATCCAGATGACTGATTTTTCTGGGGAAAAGAATCACTATTCAGAAGAGGGAAGGGAATTTACTCTTGCAGCTGTTCATTCCTACAGCATTATGAAGGACATAGCTTTGATAAGCATTAATACAAGACGCCAATGCCTACCTATCAATACTTAGTTTTCAAATAATTATTAATAATGAGGCAGATATTGTTGGTGATAAAGATGATAGATGATGAAGAACAGTATTTCTCATTCTTTAAAGCTTAGAAATATTTGCCTACTTTCCTTCTAGTAGTTTCCTTTCCTGGGAAAGGCTGTTGTAATAACACATATGCTTCATCTGTTGATATAACTAGAATTCACCAAAATTTCTTAAGATAGACATTTGGCATTGCTATAGTCCACAAGGTAGCGAAGAGTCCAACACGGCTGATTGACTAACCACAAGCACAAATGTCGACTGAGTCTTATTTCTTAATTTTTTTTTTTTTTTAGCATTCTAACACTTCATATAACCAAAAAAATGAGGTGAAGAGATGGCTCATTATCTTAGCTTTTAGAGCAAACACTTAAGACTGAGATTGTTCCTGGTTTGCACTGTCTTAAAGGAAAAGCCTGAATGAGTAAATGAAGCAATCTTGCATTCTCCAAACTGACAGTTACACTGACTGCCTCTAAGAGAGGAAAAGTGTTCTGTCCACTGTATAACTCTGGATGTATATATCCCTCCCTTTATGCTCAAGACATATTTCCTTCCTCATCAACAACATGCTATTTTATTAACACCACATTTGATAATTTTGATTTTACTTTATTTTCAATTCTCAATAGTAATACTGAACTGAATGGACATTAAATACAGATACTCACTTAGTTCCCAGAGAAGGATTTCACTGTGACTATGAATATATGAGACAAAATTACTAAAACTCCCATAAACTTCTCTTCAGTTCAGTTGTGTCTGACGCTTTGTGATCCCATTGACTGCCGCATACCAGGCTTCCCTGGACATCACCAACTCCCGGATTTGCACAAACTCATGTCCATTGAGTCGGTGATGCTATCCAACCATCTCATCCACTGTCGTCCCCTTCTCCTCCTGCCTTCAATCTTTCCCAGCATCAGGGTCTTTTCTAAAGAGGCAGTTCTTTGCATCAGGTGACCAGAGTATTGGAGTTTCAGCATCAGTCCTAGCAATGAATATTCAGGACTGATTTCTTTTAGGATGGACTGGTTGGCTCTCCTTGTAGTCCAACAGACTTTCAAGAGTCTTTTCCAACCACAGTTCAAAAGAATCAGTTCTTCGGTACTCAGCTTTCTTTATAGTCCATCTCTCACTTCCATACATGACTATTGGAAAAATCATAGCTTTGACTAGATGGACTTTTGTTGGCAAAGTAATGTCTCTGCTTTTAATATGCTGTCTAGGTCAGTCATCATCTTTTAGGATTTGAAATAGCTCAACTGGAATTCCATCACCTCCACTAGCTTTGTTCATGGTGAACAAAGGCCCACTTGATTTCACATTCCAGGGTGTCTGGCTCTAGGTGAGTGATCACACCATCGTGATTATCTGGGTCATGAATATCTTTTTTGCATAGTTCCTCTGTGTATTCTTGCCATTTCTTCTTAATATCTTCTGCTTCTGTTAGGTCCATACCATTTCTGTCCTTTATCGAGCCCATCTTTGCATGAAATATTCCCTTAGTATCTCTAATTTTCTTGAAGAGATCTCTATTCTTTCCCATTCTATTGTTTTCCTCTATTTCTTTGCACTGATCACTGAGGAAGGCTTTCTTATCTCTCCTTGCTATTCTTTGGAACTCTGCATTCAAATGGTTATAACTTTCCTTTTCTCCTTTGTTTTTCATGTCTCTTCTTTTCACAGAAATTTGTAAGGCCTCCTCAGATAGTCATTTTGCTTTTTTGCATTTCTTTTTCTTGGGGATGGTCTTGATCCCTGTCTCCTGTACAATGTCACAAACCTCCATCCATCGTTCATTAGGCACTCTATCAGATCTAGTCCCTTAAATCTATTTCTGACTTCCACTCTATAATCATAAGGGATTTGATTTAGGTCATACCTGAATGGTCTTGTGGTTTTCCCTACTTTCTTCAATTTCAGTCTGAATTTGGCAATAAGGAGTTCATGATCTGAGCCACAGTCAGCTCCCAGTCTTGTTTTTGCTGACTGTATAGAGCTTCTCCATCTTTGGCTGCAAAGAATATAATCAATCTGATTTCGGTGTTGACCATCTGGGGATGTCCATGTATAGAGTCTTCTCTTGTGTTGTTGGATAAGAGTGTTTTCTGTGACCAGTGTGTTCTCTTGGCAAAACTTTATTAGCCTTTGCCCTGCTTCATTCTGTACCCCAAGGCCAAATTTCTGTGTTACTCCAGGTGTTTCTTGACTTCCTACTTTAAATCCAGTCCCCTATAATGAAAAGGATATATTTTTGGGTGTTATTTCTAGAAGGTCTTGTAGGTCTTCATAGAACCGTTCAACTTCAGCTTCTTCAGCATTACAGGTCGGGGCATAGACTTGGGTTACTGTGATATTGAATGGTTTGCCTTGGAAATGAACAGAGATCATTCTGTCATTTTTGAGATTAATTCCAAGTACTGGATTTTGGACTCTTTTGTTGACTATGACAGCTACTCCATTTCTTCTAAGGGATTCTTTCCCACAATAGTAGAAATAATGGTCATCTGAGTTAAATTCAACCATGCCAGTCCATGCTAGTTTGCTGATTCCTAAAATGTCAACTTTCACTGTTGCCATCTCCTGTTTGACCACTTCCAATTTGCCTTGATTCATGGACCTAACATTCCAGGTTCCTATGCAATATTGCTCTTTACAGCATCGGACCTTGCTTCTATCACCAGTCACATCCACAACTGAGTGCTGTTTTTGCTTTGGCTCCATCTCTTCATTCTTACTGGAGATGTTTCTCCTCTGATCTCCGGTAGCATACTGGGCACCGAACGACCTGAGGTGTTCATATTTCAGTGTCCTATCATTTTGCCTTTTCATACCGTTCATGGGGTTCTCATAAGCTATTTCAAATCCTAAAACATAATGCTGTGAAAGTGCTGCACTTGATATGCCAGCAAATTTGGAAAACTCAGTAGTGGACAGGACAGGAAAAGGTCAGTTTTTATTCCAATCCTTAAGAAAAGCAATGCTAAAAAATGCTCAAAGTATGGCACAATTGCACTCATCTTATACGCTAGTAAAGTAATGCTCAAAAATCTTCAAGCCAGGCTTTAACAATAGATGAACTGTCAAATTCCAGATGTTTAAGCTGGTTTTAGAAAAGGCATAAGAACCGGAGAACAAATTGCTAACATTCACTGGATCATCGAAAAAGCAAGAGAGTTCCAGAAAAACATCTATTTCTGCTTCATTGACTATGCCAAAACCTTTGACTGTGTGGATCACAATAAATGTGGAAAATTCTGAAAGAGATGGGAATCCCAGACCACCTGACCTGCCTCTTGAGAAACCTGTATGCAGATCAGGAAGCAACAGTTAAAATTGGACATGGAACAACAGACTGGTTTCAAATAGGAAAAGGAGTACGTCAAGGTTGTACATTTTTACCCTGCTTATTTAACTTATATGCAGAGTACATCATGAGGAACGCTGGGCTGGAAGAAGCACAAGTTGGAATCAAGATTGCCAGGAGAAACATCAGTAACCTCAGATATGCAGTGAAGAAGAACTAAAGAGCCTCTTGATGAAAGTGAAACAGGAGAGTGAAAAAATTGTCTTAAAGCTCAACATTCAGAAAACAAAGATCATGGCATCTGGTCTCATCACTTCATAGCAAATATATGGGGAAACAGGGGAAACAGTGGCAGAATATTTTTTGAGCTCCAAAATCACTGCAGATGAAGACTGCTGCCGTAAAATTAAAGGATTCCTACTCCTTGGAAGAAAAGTTATGACCAACCTAGACAGCATATTAAAAAGCCGAGACATTACTTTGCTAACAAAGGTCTTTCTAGTCAAAGCTATGTTTTTTCCAGTAGTTATGCATGGATGTCAGCATTGGACTATAAAGAAAGCTGAGCATCAAAGAATCGATGCTTTTGAACTGTGGTGTTGGAGAAGACTCTTGAGAGTCCCTTGGACTACAAGGAGGGCGAATCAGTCCATCCTAAAGGAAATCAGTCCTGAATAATCATTGGAAGGACTGATGCTGAAGCTTAAACTTCAGTATTTTGGCCATCTGATAAGAAGAGCTGACACATTTGAAAAGACCCTTATGCTGGGAAAGCTTGAAGGCGGGAGGTGAAGGGGACGATAGAGGATGAGATGATTGGATGGCATCACCAACTCAGTGGACATGAGTTTGAATAAACCCCGGGAGTGGTGATGGATAGGGATGTCTGCCGTGATGCAGTTCATTGGAATGCCAAGTCAGACATGACTGGGCAGCTGAACAGAACTGAACTAGGTTGGTCGTAGCTTTTCTTCTGAGGCGCAAGCGTCTTTTAATTTCATGGCTGCAGTCACCATCTGAAGTGATTTTGGAGCCTAAAACTTCTCTTACTACATAAAAAATATGAAAAGTGTCAAGAGATGAGGAAAGCTACAGACAATTTGTATTGTCTTTTAGTTCAGTTCGGTCTCTCAGTCGTATCCGACTCTTTGCAACCCCATACGGCAACACGCCAGGGCTGCTTGTCCATCACCAACTCCCAGAGTTTGCTCAAACTCATGTCAATTGAGTCAGTAATGCTATCCGACCATCTCATCCTCTGTCCTCCCCTTCTCCCACTTTCAATCTTTCTCAGCATCAGGGTCTTTTCAAATGAGCTAGTTCTTCACATCAGGTGACCAGAGTACTGGAGTTTCAGCTTTAGCGTCAGTCCTTCCAATGAATATTTAAGACTGACTTCCCTTAGTATGGATTGTTTGGCTCTCCTTGAGGTCCAAGGGACTCTCAAGAGTCCTCCAACACCACATTTCAAAAGCGTCAATTCTTCGGGTCTCAGCTTTCTTTAGAGTACAACTCTCACATCCATACATAACCACTGGAAAAAACATAGCTTTGACTAGAGGGACCTTTGTTGGCAAAGAAATGTCTCTGCTTTTTAATTGATGTCTAACTTGGTCATAACTTTTCTTCCAAGGAGCAAAGCATCTTTTAATTTCATGGCTGGAGTCAGCATCTGGAGTGATTTTGGAGCCCAAGAAAATAAGGTTTGTCACTGTTTCCACTGTTTCCCCTGTTTCCCCATCTATTTGTCATGAAGTGATGGGACCAGATTTCATGCTCTTAGTTTTCTGAATGTTGAGCTTTAAGCCAACTTTTCCACTCTCCTCTTTCATTTTCATCAAGAGGATCTTTAGTTCCTCTTTGCTTTCTGCCATAAGGGTGGTGTCATCTGGGTATCTGAGGTTATTGATATTTCTCCTTTCAATCTTGATTCCAGCTTGTGCTTCATCCAGCCCAGTGTTTCTCATGATGCACTCTGCATATAAGTTAAATAAGCAGGGTGACAATATACAACCTTGAAGTACTCCTTTCCCTATTTGGAACCAGTCTGTTGTTCCGTGTCAAGTTCTAACTGTAGCTTCCTGACCTGCATACAGATTTCTCAAGAGGCAGTTCAGGTAGTCTGTTAGTCCCATCTCTTTCAGAATTTTCCAGAAGTTATTTTGATTCACACAGTCAAAAACTTTAGCATAGTCAATAAAGCAGAAATAGATGTTTTTCTTGAACTCTCTTGCTTTTTCGATGATCCAGTGATTCATGGGGTCGCAAAGAGTCAGACATGACTGAGCGACTGAACTGAACTGAAACAAGTGTGCAATTGTTGAATTTTAAATTGCAATTGCAAATTTCTTATACCCTCTAAGTTCAGGAAGCCTTAAACCTTTTAGCTCTTCTTTTGATATCCTAACCATGCAAATCTCTGGTTCTTCTGCCTTTTCTAAATCCCGCTTGAACATCTGGAAGTTCATGGTTCATATATTGTTGAACCCTGACTTGGAGATTTTTGAGCATTACTTTATTAACATGTTAGATGAATGCAATTTTGAAGTAGTTTGAGCATTCTTTGGCATTGCCTTTCTTTGGGCAATTGGATTGTCTTAAAGTTTCATGATATCAGCGATCACTTAGAGTAATTAAACCTTGAGGGATAAAGGTGCTTCTCTAGATACTATTGCAATTATTTTTGGTTCCTCACTTTCTCAAATATTCTCTCCTAATTAAAGGCTTCCTAATGGCATCTGGTCCCATCACTTCATGGGAAATAGATGGGGAAACAGTGGAAACAATGTCAAACTTTATTTTGGGGGGCTCCAAAATCACTGCAGATGCTGATTGCAGCCATGAAATTAAAAGACACTTACTCCTTGGAAGGAAAGTTATGACCAACTTAGATAGCATATTAAAAAGCAGAGACATTACTTTGCCAACCAAGGTCCGTCTAGTCAAGGCTATGGTTTTTCCATTGGTCATGTATGGATGTGAGAGTTGGACTGTGAAGAAAGCTCATTGCCGAAGAATTGATGCTTTTGAACTGTGGTGTTGGAGAAGACTCTTGGGAGTCCCTTGGACTGCAAGGAGATCCAACCAGTCCATTCTAAAGGAGCTCAATCCTGGGTGTTCATTGGAAGGACTGATGCTAAAGATGAAACTCCAATACTTTGGCCACCTCATGCGACGAGTTGACTCACTGGAAAAGAGTCTGATGCTAGGAAGGATTGGGGGTGGGAGGAGACGGGGATGACAGAAAATGAGATGGCTGGATGGCATCACCGACTCGATGGACATGAGTTTAGGTGAACTCTAGGAGTTGGTGATGGATAGGGAGGCCTGGCGTGCTGTGATTCATGGGGTCGCAAAGAGTCAGACATGACTGAGCGACTGAACTGAACTGAAACAAGTGTGTAATTGTTGAATTTTAAATTGCAATTGCAAATTTCTTATACCCTCTAAAGTTCAGGAAGCCTTAAACCTTTTAGCTCTTCTTTTGATATCCTAACCATGCAATTAAACATCTACAGTAAGCAGATGAGCCAGTGTAAGTGTAGTCATGTTTTCTTTGGTGTACAAATCAATAAAGCTACTGCAATGACTTTCAGGTCTATGGTGGTGCTACTGGAAATGACACCTATTTAAAAGAGGTATCATTTGCACTCAGTTCAGTTCAGTTCAGTTGCTCAGTCGTGTCCGACTTGTTGCAACCCCATGAACCGCAGCATGCCAGGCCTCCCTGTCCATCACCAACTCCTGGAGTCCACCCAAAGCCATGTTCATTTAGTCGGTGATGCCATCCAACCATCTCATCCTTTTGTCCCCTTCTCCTCCTGCCCTCAATCTTTCCCATCATCAGGGTCTTTTCCAATGAGTCAGCTCTTTGCATCAGGTGGCCAAAGTATTGGAGTTTCAGCTTCAACATTAGTCCTTCCAATGAATACTCAGGACTGATCTCCCTTAAGATGGACTGGTTGAAGCTCCTTGCAGTCCAAGGAACTCTCAAAAGTCTTCTCTAACATCACAGTTCAAAAGCATCAATTCTTTGGTGCTCAGCTTTTGTTATAGTCCAACTCTCACATCCACACTTGACTACTGGAAAAACCATAGCCTTGACTAGACGGACCTTTGTTGGCAAAGTAATGTCTCTGCTTCTTAATATGCTCTCTAAGTTGGTCATAACTTTCCTTCCAAGGAGTAAGCGTCTTTTAATTTCATGGCTGCAATCACCATCTGTAGTGATTTTGGAGCCCAGAAAAATAAAGTCAGCCACTGTTTCTACTGTTTCCCCATCGATTTCCCATGAAGTGATGGGACTGGATGGCATGATCTTAGTTTTCTGAATGTTGAGCTTCAAGCCAACCTTTTCACTCTCCTCTTTCACTTTCATCAAGAGGCTTTTCAGTTCCTCTTCACTTTCTGCCATAAGGGTAGTGTCATCTGCATATCTGAGGTTATTGATATTTCTCCCGGCAATCTTGATTCCAGCTTGTGCTTCTTCCAGCCCAGCGTTCCTCATGATGTACTCTGCATATAAGTTAAATAAGCAGGGTGACAATATACAGCCTTGACATACTCCTCATTTGCAGTAATAGCTAATATTGTTGCTCAATGTTTTGGTTATAATAGTTGAGTTACTCTCAGTGTCTTCTTACACTCACAGATTAAAAGAATGCCAAAGTCCAAAGGAAAAAGGAGTCCAGAAGATAAAAGACATACCCTTGAGCTCTATACAACAAAGTTGCTAGAGTCATAATGTCTTATTTTCCAGGTGCATATGTTCTGCAAGTCAAGGCCACGGATGCTGATGATCCAACCTATGGAAACAGTGCCAGAGTCGTTTACAGCATTCTTCAGGGACAACCTTATTTCTCTATTGATCCCAAGACAGGTAAATTTTTTATTAGAGACAACATTATCATCTCCCTTTCAAATATTTAAACTTTCATTAAATCTTGGCATGGGAATTTGCCTGTTCTAACACCTCAATAAAGATTCAGAGTGCTGACTATCAAGCGAAGAAGATCAGATCTTACCTTGCTGCTACAGAGTTATTTCCTTCATATCAAAACTGGTATAAAAATAAATCTATTTACACATATATGTCAAGTCCAGTTTTGTTAGGAATTCTCTGTATAATTTACTTGAAAATTTCAAAAGGCTAAGAATATTTTTTGTGTGCTTCTTCTAGCTAAAATAGCTTTTTTATTTCAGTTTTTCTTGGTTGAGTTCAATTATATTCAATTTGGGGGCCAACTCAAGATTATGAAATTTCTATTCTCTTTATCAAGGGTTATGGATGGTGACTTTGGATAAATATAGATTTATGCTTCTACTAGGGGAAAGGAGGGGGGTGACAAACTTGAAATCCCAAGATCACTATTTTTTTTCTGCTTTATGTTTTTTAATTCAGTCTCATTTTTAAGTCAAACTTTTGAAATTCCAGTTTTCAAAGCCCAATATATAAGAATATATGGAAAGTATAGAAAGGGCAGGAAAACATGTAGGAAGATTTTGCATTCTCTTTGAAATTAAACAAGGTACCCCTGTTTCTAGAGAATTTGTTTTTTAATAACAGTGCTTTTCAGGAACTCCAGTAAAGCTGACCAGTGATCAAAGGAGGTGTTCTGTGTCACAGTTAAAGCAGAAACCCTATAAAGATGTTTATTTTATCACTTCATATAATCCCTCATAACATATTGCATGGTGAATTCCATACTATTTATCACAGTAGTTTAAAGTAATGGAATCAATTGTAAATATACTGGACTGATAAATTACTTTTAAAATCTGTAAAAAGATTTTTAAAGAGCTACATTGATTTGAAAGGTATTCACTTCTGACACTATACATGCAAATGAGTTAAACTTTTCAAAACTTATACTTCTTCATGTGTTTAGAATCTGGAATACCATTTAGACATAGGTTAGTTAATAATTATCCATAGATGGATGCTGCCTGGAAACATAAGATCAATTAAGTGAAAATAAAGAACCTACAAATTTTCTGTCAACTTAACCTTTCATTCTGTCCTCACTTCTCAACTTCTTCATCAAGCCAATAGGGAGACAGAAGCCATCCAAACATTCTGAGAATAAGCCTGGGAGTTGCTCCCTTTTGTATGCCTGAAAAAAAAAAAAAGGTTAATAGTTGTAAAGACAATATTAGCCCATTAAGAAGGGAACATCAGTGCTGAAGAAAATACAGAAAGGTTTGGGACAAAGAAACTCTTTTGGTTTGGAAGTAAGATCGGAAATCAAAAGCCAGAGTAGCAAATGTTAAGAATGAATGTGGAATGGGAAGATTAAACCTGAAATTTAAGTTATTTTTAAGAAGGAGACAGACAAGATAAAAGAAGTAAATATTTTCAGTATAGGTTCTGAGGAAACTTTGTGATAGTTATTGTTGTTTTTCTTTGGAAAGTTTGTATATTTGTAGGAAAAAAAGGAAAAATTGCTGATAAAACATTTGAGAAAGTTTATGATGGTACGATGCTCCAGAGGAATTAAGAGGTTTGTACAATATGTCAAATGTATAGACAAATAATGATATTATCAAAGATACTATCCATCCTGTTTTGAGATCGAAACATTATGGGTTATTTTTTTCTGATACAATTATGTTTGGGAAAATCTAACAGAAATAAAATTAAGAACAGCATGTCTCTCAGATCACTTCTACCTCTGAGAAGCACTTCTCACAGACAGATAGCATGAGTGAAAAAGAAAGGAAGGTGTATAGACATTGGTGAGGAGGAAAGTTTTTAGTATTAAGCTAACCTTACTGAGTGGTATTGATTATAGAGAAGATGAGTTTATATACTCAGAATAAATGTGGCAGAAGAAAGATTAAAGATTTAATATTGGCAAAATAACTATAGATGGAGATAATATCCAACTAAAAAAACACAAAATATGAAGATGAATTGAAGCATAAATCATGGATGCAGAGTATAATTGCTCTGGTCAAATTAATACTGAACAGACAATTATATGAATCAAATACTTGCCTCCTCTTGACTTGTTCAATATCAAATTTTCTTTTGAAAGCATCATTTTACAGAAGAGTATATAAATATTCATTATAAAGCTTTTCTAATTGTGTATTTATATTTTTATATGAGGCCTTTTATTTAGAACTGAAGGTGAAACAATTCTGGCGTGAACTATGGAATAGATTTTTTGAAGCATTGATTTCCACTGGAGACAGAAGTCTTGATACTAACAATGCCCCAGACCACTAGACAGGAAAACAGTGGATGGTGAAGCACTTCATTAATAGAATGATAACTAGTTCTTCATGCACAGAAACCATTAAGCAGACTTTTTGTCAAATTTATCACCTTGTGGTAGATCAGAATAAATCAAAAATCAAGGGTAATTGCAATTTCTCAGAAATAGCCTCCATTTGTTCCAGCCATATAGCTTCCTTTTATGATTCCTTTTGCTGTTGTGAAATAAAATGCATGAAAAACTAAAACTATCTAGAAATTTCCACATTTGACTATAGAAAACAGTTTACAATAATTTCTAAGTGAAGAGACTCATCAAAACTTCTGGTACCTAAATATTTATGAAGAGATAAAAATAACCATCTACTATTCACATGGAATGATAAAAGTTTTACATTCTCATTGATATTGCTGTTTGACAAACATTCCTTGCATCTCTATTCAATATACAAATAAAGCCAGTTTATTTATAAATGATATAAATTGATACATTCTATGAAATAAGTCCCCAAATGACAGTTCTTTTTAAAATTGGCTAATTTGGTAATTCTATGGCTTACCTAAGAGATTGTTCACTGTGATTAACATTTGCATGCATTCATATATATGCCTCAAATGATTTTTAAAAATTTTTAAAAAGCTTAAAGGTAGATGGAATTATAAACATCAAATAATATTGATCCTTGATATATTTAGCATATATTAAACACTAAAATATTTGTCATATTGACATACTTTTACATTATATATACTATAGGCTTAATATTTATTACATATTAGAAAAATATTTATAATCTATAAAACAGTAAATGAGAGGCATTGTAATATTTTATTTGATACATGAAATTGAGAGGTTAAATGTTTCCATAGTATTGATAAATTATTTTACTTAGGAAAACAAATGTTATCATAAATAATTGATCTCATGACAATTTTCATTTATAATTCTTCTGAAGTATTTGAATTTTTCTCTAAATGGTTTCAAAATCTAGTCTGAGTTGGATAACTAGATATTGCTACTTTGTGTATCATGTGGTGACATATCGATTTTTCTAAATAATCTCTGCTCTACCTGAGAAAGCATTATAAGACTATTTTGCCTCAACATATTCTAAAATTTATAAACTTTAAATTGTTTATCATGGTAAGATATATATTAACAGAAAATTTACTATTTTACCCATTTTAAGTGTACTCTTCAGTGACATTATGAATGCTCACACTGTGTAAACATCACCACCAGCCATCTTTAGAAATTTGTCATCAATGTCTTTTTGTTTAAGTGCACTGTCAAAAAGTGTGTTTGTAAGACTTTGCTATGTATTTAATGTGCATTTTGAGAAATCACATGAAAACATCTGAGTGAGAATGGGGTTGCAAGCCTGAGCTATTTTCTTTTTTCTTACATCCACTATCCTAAGAATTCATGCTCTGTTTTTCTGTCCTTGCTTCTGTTTGGGAAATTTGATAAAATACTGAGAGAACTGACACTTTCTCAAGACTTTTCCTCTTTCAGTTCCATTAGCACATTTTGTTTAGAGATTATTCTCTTTAAGCTACTTCCTAAATAAATCCTCCTCCACCCTGACTGATATTTTTCAGTCTTAAAAAATGCATTAGTGTTTTAAAGTCCCATACTAAAATTAAAGCATGTGTCAGGTTTATTTTGAATTCATTCTTTGTATAAACTACAATATACATATTTACACTGTTTTATGACTTGAACATGCCTTTGATTTTAAGTCAGAAAAAAGTCTTACAGGATTCAGACATTTCAGTCAGAGCTTGTGAAAAACAGATTTTTTTTTACAAGAGTGAAATTGGAAACAGACAATTATTAAGATTAACCAGCATATGCTGTTACCTGTTTTGTAATGATTTGCATTTGTCCAGTAAATTGCATGATTAAAAATATACCACAGACAATGGTTTCCTTGTATTCTGCCTTGTCACACTTTGTGAGAACTCTGTGTGAACTCTATTTGCCTTATTTTTAAAACCATAGAATTCACAACTCAGCAGATTTAAATAAGAATATTTGGCCTTGAGAGAAAAATACTCCAGGGGTATGTCTTTAGGAAGTTGTGGAGCTGTTGTATAGAAGAGGAACTAGCTGTATTCTAAGCTGCACAAGAGTAAAAGGACTATCAGTGGCTGGCAGGCATTACAGGAAAAAGAATTTTGGTTTCATTAACAAAAAAAAGATGTTAATACTTGTCCATAAATAAGAGGGACAAACACCTCATTTGGATGGTGAGCTTCACATTACTGGAAGTGTTAAAGCAGGTAATGAGTGACAAGGTGATGGATTTTAGTATTAATTCCTTGATACATATTTATCTATACCAATGGCCTAGCAGGTTCTGTGTGCTGGGACTCTGAGATGAATCAAGTCGATCCTCAAATAGATCCCCATCTATCTGAAGGAGGTCATCAGGTCCTCAGAAAATTACATTTGGTTTTCCTAGGATACAATTCTATGATACATAGTGTGACTCCTGGGCACTAGATATGGGCGATGAGAGTGGGGAAATTTCCTTGAGGAAAAAAAAAAGAAGACTTTTTGGGAAGTGACTTCTAAATCTTAAAGAATAGTTAAGGCATATAGGTGCAAAGTTGGACCATACAAACTTCAAATTTTCTCTTCAACATAACCTGATAACTCTTCCTATCCTCAAAATACATTATTGGCAGCATTTTTTCTAAAATTATACACCTTATCTGTGTGGTTATGGACACCACATTTTTAATAAAGATTAAGAATGAGCTAACTTTAAAAAAAATTCATTGCAGAAGCAATAGAAAACAAATTCAGTATAGAATTTTATATAGAATGAACAATACAGTCCTCTGAAGATGATTTTGATGACAGATATGAAAAAAGTAGAACAGCTAATTCATGGTTTGTTGTTGTTTTGTTACCAAGTTGAACCCAACTCTATTGCAACCCCATGGACTGTAGCCTGCCAGATTTCCCTGGCAAAAATATTGGAGTGTGAAGCCATTTCCTTCTCCAGGGGATTCCCGGACCCAGGACTCAAACATGTGTCTCCTGCATTGACAGGCAGATTCTTTACCACTAAGTTACCTGGTCAGTAAAGCAGAAATAGATGTTTATCTGGAACTTGCTTGCTTTTTCAATGATCCAGTAGATGTTCGCCATTTGATCTCTGGTTCCTCTGCCTTTTCTAAAACCAGCTTGAACATCTGGAAGTTCACGATTCATGTGTTGCTGAAGCCTGGCTTGGAGAATTTTGAGCATTACTTTACCAGTGTGTGAGATGAGTGCAATTGTGCAGTAGTTTGAACATTCCTTGGCATTGCATTTCTTAGGGACTGGAATGAAAACTGGCCTTTCCCAGACCTGTGGCCACTGCTGAGTTTTCCAAATTTGCTGACATATTGAGTGCAGCACTTCACAGCATCATCTTTTAGGATTTGAAATAGCTCAACTGAAATTCCATCACCTCCACTAGCTTTGTTCATAATGATGCTTCTTAAGGCCCACTGGACTTCACATTCCAGGATATCTGGCTCTAGGTGAATGATCACACCATCGTGATTATCTGGGTCATGAAGATCTTTTCTGTACAGTTCTTCTGTGTATTCTTGCCACCTCTTCCTAACATCTTCTGCTTCTGCCAGGTCCATACCATTTCTGTCCTTTATCGAGCCCATCTTTGCATGAAATGTTTCCTTGGTATATCTAATTTTCTTGAAGAGATCTCTAGTCTTTCCCATTGTATTGTATGTTCAAGCTGGTTTTACAAAAGACAGAGGAACCAGAGATCAACTTGCCAACATCCGTTGGATCATTGAAAAAGCAAGAGAGTTCCCGAAAAACATCTATTTCTGCTTTATTGACTATGCCAAAACCTTTGACTGTGTGGATCACAATAAACTGTGGAAAATTCTGAAAGAGATGGGAATAGCAGACCACCTGACCTGCCTCTTGAGAAACCTGTATGCAGGTCAGGAAGCAACAGTTACAACTGGACATGGAACAACAGACCAGTTCCAAATAGGAAAAGGAGTACGTCAGGGCTGTACATTTTCACCCTGCTTATTTAACTTATATGCAGAGTACATCATGAAGAACGCCGGGCTGGAGGAAGCACAAGCTGGAAGCAAGATTGCCAGGAAAAATATCAATAACCTCAGATATGCATGACCCTTATGGCAGAAAATGAAGAAGAACTAAACAGTCTCTTGATGAAAGTGAAAGAGAAGAGTGAAAAGCTTGGCTTAAAGCTCAACATTCAGAAAGCTAAGATCATGGCATCGTCAAGGCTATGGTTTTTCCAGTAGTCATGTATGGATGTGAGAGTTGGACTATAAATAAAGCTGAGCAGAAGAATTGATGCTTTTGGAATGTGGTGTTGGAGAAAATTCTTGAGAGTCCCTTGGACTGCAAGGAGATCCAACCAGTCCATCCTAAAGGAGATCAGTCCTGGGTATTCATTGGTAGGACTGATGTTGAAGCTGAAATTCCAATACTTTGGCCCCCTGATGCAAAGCACTGGCTCATTTGAAAAGACCCTGATGCTGGGAAAGATTGAGGGCAGAAGGAGAAGGGGATGACAGAGGATGAGATGGCTGGATGGCATCAGCGGCTCAATGGACATGAGTTTGGGTAAACTCTGGGAGTTGGTGATGGACAGGAAGGCCTGGTGTGCTGCAGTTCATGGGGTCACAAAGAGTCAGACATGACTAAGCAACTGAACTGAACTGAACTGAAGTTACCTGGGAAGCCCTATTCATCTTTGAAAGAAATTTCCAGCAGAGGGAAAGGATGTTGCAAAGCTATTGTGAACAACAGAGGGAGTTGTAAAAGATAAGATCAGAGAGTTAAGTGAGAAAGTGAAGATGATGTGAGATCTTCAATCTGAGTGACCTGCACTATCTCTGAGCACCTCCCATAGGAAGGGATGTATGACCTGCTTCATACTCAGACCTCACCTTCCTGGCTGCCCTTTTAAGAACAGATTGGTGATCCAGGTCTCCTCTGGACTCTAATCCTCAGAGAATGGAGAATGCAGCCTTTCATCTATCGTTCATTCAGTCTTTTTACCTATCTATATCTATTTATCCATTCATCAATCCACATAATCTAGCTGAATAGTCTCAAATTAATAATTAAGATTTTCCAGTTTTGTTAAGATACTCCAAAATCACTGCAGATGGTGATTGCAACAATGGAATCAAAAGACATTTGTTCCTTGGAAGGAAAGTTATGACCAACCTAGACAGCATATTAAAAAGCAGAGACATTACTTTGCCAACAAAGTCCGTCTAGTCAAGGCTATGGTTTTTCCATTGGTCATGTATGGATGTGAGAGTTGGACTATAAATAAAGCTGAGAACAGAAGAATTGATGCTTTTGAACCGTGGTGTTGGAGAAGTCTCTTGAGAGTCCCTTTGACTGTAAGGAGATCCAACCAGTCCATCCTAAAGGAGATCAGTCCTGAGTATTCATTGGAAGGACTAATGTTGAAGCTGAAACTCCAATACTTTGGCCACCTGATGTGAAGAGCTGACTCATTTGAAAAGACCCTGATGCTGGGAAAGATTGAGGGCAGGAGAAGGGGACGACAGAGGATGAGATGGTTGGATGGCATCACCGAAGCTATGGACATGGATTTGGGTGGACTCTGGGAGCTGGTGATGGATAGGGAGGCCTGGCATGCTGCAGTTCATGGGGTCACAAAGAGTTGGACACAACTGAACGGCTGAACTGAACTGAACTGTAATAGCATATAATGTTGTGTAAATATAAGGTGTACAGTGTATTGACTTGACACATTTGTATATTGGAAAATGATCACCACCATTGTGTTAGCCACACTTCCATCATGTCACACAATTACCATTTTATTCATGTGATGAGAACTTGCAAGAGCTATCTTAGCAAGTTTTCAGTATATGATATAGTAATTCTAACTGTAAGCACCATGATATATATTATATTCCTAGAACGTATCCATTTTATAACTGTAAGCTTGTGCCATTTGACCAGAATCTCCCAATTTCCTTCACCTCATCGCCCTTGGTAACCACTATCCTACTCTCTGTTTCTGTAAGTTTAGCTTTTTAGAGTCTAGGTATAAATTATATCGTAGCATATTTATCTTTCTCTGTCTGACTTATTTCACATAACATAAGTTTTCCTATGTTGTTGCAAATGGCAGGATTTTATTTTTCATTCTCATGACTGAATTATTGAATTATATTCCATTATATCACATCTTCTTTATCCAGTGATCTGTTGATGGATATTTCTGTTGTTTTCATATCTTGGCTATTATAGATAATACTGCAATGAACATGGGGTGAGAGATTTTATTTTCATTTCCTCTTAATATATACTCAGATGTGAAGAATTGTTGAATCATACAGTAGCTCTATTTAAAAAAAAATTTTTTTTAAGGAAACTCCATACTATTTCCTAGTGTTGTTCTTGTTCCTTAGTCGCTAAGTCGTGTATGACTCTGTGACCCTATGGACTGTAGCATGCTAGATTTCCCTGCCCTTCACTGTCTCCCAGAAATTGCTCATAATCATGTCCATTGAGCAAGTGATTCCATCCAACCATCTCACCCCCTTCTCCTCTTGCCCTTAATCTTTCCCAGCATCAGGGTCTTTTCCAATATGTTGGCTCTTCACATCAGGTGGCCAAGTATTAGATCTTCAGCTTCAGCATCAGTCCTTCCAGTGAATATTCAGAATTGATTTCCTTTAGGACTGACTGGTTTGAGTTCCATGGTGTCCAAAGGACAAGTTCATTGCAAAGGACTTGTCTAACACCACAGTTCAAAGTATCAAGTCTTTTTGGTGCTCAGCCTTCTTTATGGTCCAACTCTCACATCCGTACATGACTACTGGAAAAACCATCCGTTCCGTTACGTCGCTCAGTCGTGTCCGACTCTATGACTAAATGGACCTTTGTGGGCAAACTGATATCTCTGTTTTTTAATACACTGTCTAGGTTTATCATAGCTTTTCTTCCAAGGAGCAAGTGTCTTTAATTTTGTGGCTGCAGTCACTATCCACAGTCATTTTGAAGCCCAAGAAAATAAAATATGTCACTGTTTCCACTTTTCCCTCATCTATATTCAATGAAGTGATGGAACTGGATGCTACATACCTACCAACAGTGCACAGAGTTCTCTTCACTCAACAATCTTGCCAATACTTGTTATCTCTTGTTCTTGACTAATTGTTAGCAGCCATTCTAAAATCTTAGGGTTATGTTTCATTGTGGCTTTGATAATTGTACATTTCCCTGATGAGTACTGATGTCAAGCACTTTTCATGTAACTATTGGACACTTGTATTACTTCTCTGGAAAAATTTCTATTCAGTTTCTTTGCCCATTTTTTAAACTAGATTTTTTTGTTGTTGTTAATGAGTTGCATTAGTTCTTTTCTATTATGGGTATTAAGTCCTTATCAGATATATGGTTTACAGGCAGCTTTTCCCTTTCCATAGACTACCTTTTCATTTTTGTTGATTACTCCTTTTGCTATGCAGAAGCTTTTTAGTTTGATGTAGTCCTACTTGTTAATTTTCAAGATTCTTTCCCAGAGGGTTTATTTATCTTTGAAAACTATTATCTCATTTCTCTCCCTATCTGTGGTCTTATTTTATACCATCTCTCTCAACAGTGGTATGCTGCAGCCACATTGACTTCCAAGTGCTCTTTTTGTAAGCTTTGAGGAAGTAATGCTCTCCTGTTCATCACTAGTATACTCCTCCCTGTGTTCTTTCTAAGTCTACCTCTTCCATTTCTCTAGAATTGAGTTCTAAAGTATTTCCTCACAGAGGACATTTCTGATACTACCTTCAAAAGCACTTGCTTTCACTTTCCTCATAACACCAATCACCATCTGAAATTAGCTTAATCATTTAATAGCTTCTTTATGGGCTTTGCAGCACTCCACAGGAACACATACCCATTAAATGTACAAATCATTCAGGGACCTTGTAAGAGATTCTATCAGTTATTTTTCCAGGTGAAAAAAGATGATACCAAGTTGGGCAATTTGAAACTAGTTTAATAAAAGGACTCTTTGTGGGACGTGTGAGCAGATTGTAAGGAAACCATAAAGGATAAGGCAGAATCTGGAGAAGAAATAAGAAGGGGCTGCAGTTTCCACACTGGAGTGGAAAAATGAGGGGATGGGGGTAGAGACAGGCAGACCATGGCAGGAGAGAGTCTGGAATGTGGGCAATTTATGGAAAGAAAAGCCCAACTTCATCATCAGTCTACTATCCAATCTCTTGCATATTGGCTAACGCGACCAGAAGCCAGAGAGGAGAAAGAAGTCTAGAAAAGTATACAAATTGGGACTGGAGAAGAGATGGAAGCATGTTTCCCACCATACCCTTAAATCTAGTAACAGTGCATGAATGAAATGTATATTTTAGTAAAGGTATTTACTAACTCTGTGGTCCCATATTTAAATCCTACAGTTCAATAGCCACTTCAATAAATAACTCAGATCAAACCAAATACTCAATTATCACATGTAATATTTTATGATTTTTTCAAATATAGTAGTACATTATTTTCACCTCAAAAAGTTGACATCAGAGTCAGTCAGTCAGTTCAGTTGCTCAGTCACGTCTGACTCTTTGCAACCCCATGAACTGCAGCACGCCAGGCTTCCGTCATCACAAACTCCCAGAGCTTGCTCAAACTCATGTCCATTGAGTCAGTGATGGCATCCAACCCTCTCATCCTCTGTTCTCTCCTTCTTGTCTTGCCTTCAGTCTTTCCCAGCATCAGGGTCTTTTCAAATGAGTCAGTTCTTCGCATCAGGTGGCCAAAGTATTGGAGTTTCAGCTTCAGCATCAGTCCTTCCAATGAATATTCAGAACTTATTTTCTTTAGGATTGACTGGTTTGATCTCCTTGCAGTCCAAGGGATTCTCAAGAGTCTTCTCCAACACCACAATTCAAAAGCATAAATTTTGATAACATCAGAGCTATCAAACCCAATTTTATCTAACCCAATTTTATTAAATACACCCAGATTCACCAAAATTGAGAGGCTTGAATACAACAGGAGGGTGATTGTAAAGGGAGACTATATCCCCTGATAGGCTAATATTATTTAATATATAAATTTAAGGGTATAACACTCTTAACCATGTATTTCCATTTATATTGGCAGAAGTAAATCTATTTTTCTCATTCTTGCTATTACCCTAGTTATAGTGATTGTATATGTTGGAAAGTTCATCAGGCACAAGACACTCATACTAGGATTCAATGTACATGTGCCTAAAAAGTAGGGATTGATTATAAATTAATGAATTTATTTATTTACTATTTAAATTAAATTTTTATTTTTAAATTAGTTACAATTTGTGGTATCATTACTGTGGAGTTTCTGTGGAGTATTTATTGTTGTTTTGCTTAGTCACTAAGTCATGTCCCACCCTTTGGAACCCCATGGACTGTAGCCTGCCAGGCTTCTCTGTCCATGGGTTTCTCTAGGCAAGAATATTGGAGTGGGTTGCCATTTCTTTCTCCTGGGAATCTTCTTAATGCAGGGATCAAATCTGTGTCTCCTGCATTGGCAGTTGGATTCTTTACCACTGAGCCACCAGGGAAGGGAAGTCCATTGTGATATTGGAAACTGTCATTAGAAATGAAGTGAGTAAAATAAAAAATATACATATGTTCTTACTGGAAATGAATTGCTGCTGCTGCTGCTAAGTCGCTTCATTCATGTCCGACTCTGTGCGACCCCATAGACGGCAGCCCACCAGGCACCCCCGTCCCTGGGATTCTCCAGGCAAGAACACTGGAGTGGGTTGCCATTTCCTTCTCCAGTGCATGAAAGTGAAAAGTGAAAGAGAAGTCGTTTAGTCATGTCCGACTCTTAGCGACCCCATGGACTGCAGCCTACCAGGCTCCTCTGTCCAAGGTTTTTCAGGCAAGAGTACTGGAGTGGGGTGCCATTGCCTTCTCCGGGAAATGAATTGAGTAAACACAAATCTTATCAACAAGAGGAAGCTATAGCATGAATGTGAATTAAAGTAAGGAAGTTATTTAGAAAATATAAATATTATAAGGCAGGCCGAACTCATGTAGCTTAAGGCATGCAGGACCAAGCCAAGATGTAGAGATGAAGGATCTTAGTCAAGACCCTCGTAAATGAAATCTCAGAAATCCAAGCTGAAGAAAGGACAAACAGATTGAAATAATAGTAAGTGAATAGCAGAGCATAAATGAAACAGCAAGGAGCAAAAATGGAATTTGCCTTTTTTGCAACTTTTTCCTGCCAAGGGCTAGAAGAAAACTCAGATTGTAGTTAAATCTAATTAGCAAAAGAACACCATTAGATAAGTACAGAAGAATTAGGGATACGTATTCAGTTTATGATTTGGATTATATATTTTGTGTTGACAACTTATATTAAATTTATTATTCATATAAGCCTTATTATTTAAGAAATAGCAATACTAAACACACAGGCAATAAGACAAATTATCTACAATCCCCTCCTAAAATTATTGGGTATATATTAGTGTTTGTTATAGAATTCATTTAATAAATCCAGAAGGTTTTAATTTTTATATAAATACAGTTCTACACTTGGACATAAAGCCAGAAAATGAGTAGGCTATGTAAATATGTATATGCTGCTGCTGCTGCTGCTAAGTCACTTCAGTCGTGTCCGACTCTGTGTGACCCCATAGACGGAAGCCCGCCAGGCTCCCCCATTCCTGGGATTCTCCAGGCAAGAACACTGGAGTGGGTTGCCATTTCCTTCTCCAATGTGTGAAAGTGAAAAGTGAAAGCTAAGTCGCTCAGTTGTGTCCAACCCTTAGCGACCCCACGGACTGCAGCCCACCAGGCTCCTCCATCCGTGGGATTTTCTAGGCAAGAGTACTGGAGTGGCTTGCCATTGCCTTCTCTGAAATATGTATATATATATATATATCAAATGATTCATGATTACAGATTATTTATAGATCCCTTCCTTTACTCAGCTAGTCATTCCACCAGTCAGATGGTCAACACAATCTTACCAAGTTTTTTTCTGAATGATAAATCTCCATTAGAGGCTGGAGTAACTTGGTGATAAGAGAGACAAAACTCCCTACAATGGCAAAGCTTAATGAAATCTAATTAAAAAAAAAAATCTGTGACTAAAATTAATGAGAGGAATCCTGAAAAACAAAAGAAAATATACAAATAAAATATTTCAAGTGTTTAAAAAAGTTAATATATGTATCCTTAAAAAATAAGAACGAAGAAGAATATGGCATTTTTTAGAAATCTCATGCTCACTATAACCACTTAGGAAATAGCAACAAGTTCCAGTATCCTTGCCTAGAAAATCCCATGGACATAGGAGTCTGGCAGGCTATAATCCATGGGGTTGCAAAGAATTGGACACAACTTAGTGACTGAGCATGTATATATAAAATATACATTTTTAACAATTTATTTTTTAAAGGTAAGATGATTCTGTGTGAATTATGTCTAACTGGGGTTGACTTTGTGAGGTCCTTAATCATATCCCACAATGCTGCACAAATGTCAGTAAATGGCTGTTACCACAATATATTGAATTATATCCAAACTATTGGACATCGTGGGTGTTTCACTTTTAAAACTACACATAATTTAATGGGGGGAAATAAAGCAAATGAAACCACAGACAAAGAATTAAATTCCAAAATATGCAAACAGCTTATGCAGCACGATACCAGAAAAACATACAACCCAATAAAAAAATGGGCCAAAGAACTAAACAGACATTTCTCCAAAGAAGACATATAGGTGACTAATAAACACATGAAAATATGCTCAACATCATTCATTAGTAGAGAATGCAAATGAAAACCATAATGAGGTATCATCTCATGCTGGTCAGAATGGCCACCATCAAAAAGTCTACAAACAATAAATGCTGGAGAGGGTGTGGAGAAAAGGGAACCCTCTTACACTGCTCGGAGAAGGCAATGGCAAGCCACTCTAGTACTCTTGCCTAGAAAATCCTACGGACAGAGGAGCCTGGTGGCCTACAGTTCATGGGGTCGCTACTAGTCTGACACGACTGAGCAACTTCACTTTCACTTTTCACTTTCACGCATTGGAGAAGTAAATGGCAACCCACTCCAGTGTTCTTGCCTGGAAAATCCCAGAGATGGTGGAGCCTGGTGGGCTGCCGTCTATGGGGTTGCACAGAGTCGGACATGACTGAAGCGACTTAGCAGCAGCAGCAGCTTACACTGCTAGTGGGAATGTAAACTGGTACAGTGGAGAACAGTGTGGAGATTCCTTAAAAAAAAAACTAGATATAGAACTGCCATATGACCCAGCAATCCCACTGATGGGCATACACACTGAGGACACCAGAATTGAAAGAGACATATGTACCCCAGTGTTCATTGCAGCACTGTTTATAATAGCTAGGACATTGAAGCAACCTAGATGCCCATCAGCAGATGAGTGGATAAGGAAGTTGTGGTTCATATATACAATGGAATATTACTCAGCTATAAAAATGAATGCGTTTGAGTCAATTCTAATGATGTGGGTGAAACTGGAGCCTATTATACAGAGTGAAGTAAGTCAGAAAGAGAAACACCAGTACAGTATATTAATGCATGTATTTGGAACTTAGATCGTAACGATGATCCTATATGCAGGGCAGCAAAAGAGACACAGATATAAACAACAGTATTTTGGAGTATGTGGGCAAAGGCAAAGGTGGGATGATTTCAGAGAATATCCCTGAAACATGTATATTACCATATGTAAAACAGATGAGCAGTGCAAGTTCAGTGAATGAAGCAGGGCACTCAAAGCCGGTGCTCTGGGACAACCCAGCGGGATCGGATAAGAAGGGAGGTGGGAGGGGGATTCAGGATGGGGGGACACACGCACCTGTGGCTGATCCATGTCAATGTATGGCAAAAACCACTACAATATTGTAAAGTAATTAGCCTCCAACTAAACTAAATTAATTTTTAAAAAACCACATAATTTTTGTTGGCATGTCTTTGCTAAAGAATCTATATATAGAATCATTTTCTTGTTGTGGACTATTTGGAAAACTGAACATTTGTGATATTTGTTTTCTATTTTTTCCCCCTTAAGGTGTCATTAGAACAGCTTTGCCAAACATGGACAGGGAAGTCAAAGAACAATACCAAGTCCTCATCCAAGCCAAGGATATGGGCGGACAGCTGGGAGGGTTAGCTGGAACGACAATAGTCAACATCACCCTCACGGATGTCAATGACAATCCACCTCGATTCCCCAAAAGTAAGTTCTTTCCTGTTAAGTCTAAATCAGTGCAGCTTTTTAAAAAATGTCTTACGTCTCATTGAATTTTACAGGACTTGTAATGATTTTTCCAGACACTTTTGTTCTTTAGAAAGCAGAAGCTAAAAATTAAATATCTTTAGAATTACATTTTTCCATTAGAGTTGTACATACTGTGATTTTAATATAAAATAACATAAATGAAGTCAATAATTATACAAATTATGTTATCAATATATATGAAAGTAAAATATTCATAGTAGGTTGGGATCTTTTTTAATTTCTTACTAATTGAAAAAGTAATACAAATATGAAAATTGCTGTATAATTTGACTTATGATGCACATCCCACTGTGCTATGTTATATCATATAACTAACATAAAATTTTCTGTCTTCACTTTATCAATTATATATGTTAAATTGTTTCTGTATAATTCCCTAGAGATATCTTATGATACAGTGATGCTATTTCATTACTTTAGTTGTATCTTATTTGAGTTTGGCAGTAGGTGAAAATTGCTACAGTTTCTATGATAATAGAATAATTCACACTTATCTCTTCTCTGTAATTCTATGTTTCTTGTTGAAAATGAATACCTCTCACTTGTGTTATATCTAGTTTTCTTTTGCAGTATTACATTTAACACCAATAAGTACCTGTTTGATTTTTGGTACTTTTTTAGGATTGTAGTTCAGTGTTCCTAGAACTTAGAATACAGAAAGTGAACATTTCTATCATTGTTTCTATAAGGAACTTGATGAAGTCACTGTTTTGCATGAACAGTTTTATAAAACAAAGCAAAATGATTTTCCTCATCTAATTCCAGGTGAGTTTATCTACCAAAGTATATAACACTGAGAACATTTAGCTAAATGGATATTTTATCCCTTTAGCTGTATGGCTTTACATACTTAAACACTTGGTCATTTTTTTCTTAAAACTACCAACATATTTTGGGGAAAATATATTTAGTTAGTGATCAGAAAGTCAGTGTACTGAACAAATGTTATAAGACTGGCAATTAGAAATCACCCTACTTTAGCAAATGGGATGTGTATGACAAATAGCTAGCAAATAATATGTTATGACTAATAACAGAGCCCTAGAGCATCCCTTTCTCTTTCTCTTCTATTAAGGGAAACAGAAGAAGTATAAATAAATATGTAAATGGAAAAAATAAAGTATTTGATTCTCTGTCATATGGCATTAACAAAGAACATAGTCCCTGAAAAATACTGAGTTTTAACATTTTTACTATGTATTTGTGGTAATTTGTAATAGCTAATTGAGGAGACTAGTTTGAAGGATTAGTATACTTTTACATAAAAGATGGTATTGTGATTTAAAATCTTGTTTTGGATTTTGTGCATATAAAATAGGTTCAGTCTAGTGTATAGGAGACAACAGAGATCTTAGGTGGTGTCAATACTCTTATTCACAAGGATGATGGTGAAGTTTTTCAGATGAGGAGTATAAAACTCAACCATTGGAAAGAAACAGCTTCTGAATATGAATGAAGGGTAGTTCACAAAACTTTGTGCAGCCATCAGACAAATAGACTGGAATACAACAAGGAAATGAAAATGTCTCAGTGGGAGAGAAACTAGCAGTATAGTCAGAGAACCAAGATGGTGCACTCAGGTCCCAGGGCAACAGGAAAATCAACTCCAGGTCTTTGCTGGGGAAAAGAATCTGGATAAAACAGCAGGCCCATTTGGAATTTATTCAAAGTTGAGTCTGTAGGTCTAAGAGTAACTGGATGAGACCCAGAAAGAAGGACTGGGAGGTAAGAGTATTTGGACTTTTAGAGCATTTACATGCTGTGTCAGGAACTTAATCATTTTCTTTGGAAATACTTCGAGGTCTTTATATTCCATGTTTTGCTGTTAAGAAAACTGAGGCTTAGAGAGATTAACTTGCCCAGGATCATCAAAACTGGCAAACTTTTTTTTGACTCTGCAGTTCAAATTTCTTCCAATTCAACATAATATTAAAATGAAAATCTTTTATTTTACCTGCAACTCTAAAACCATACTTTCAAAACGCATCTGCAAAGTCACATGACATATGTTGAATTGTCACTGTAAACAGAAATGAAAGGGTAGAATAAATATATCAAATGGATCACTGTGATCTAATTATTTTCTTTCTTCAAATATGCAAGTGTTGCAAGCACATTTGAACTATAGCCTGAAAATATAATAGGGTGAGAGATATTTTTGAATCATGAGAAAGAAGAGGGTTTTTCACATTTTGCATGAATAAAAAATTAATCCCCTTGAAACTTTACATGACTTGTGTCAAGCTCTTTTTAATGTACTGTCATTTTGAATTACATCCTTCAGAGGAAAATACAGAATACATTTAAAAACAGAAAAGCCACCTCTATAGAAGCCAATGCTCTTTGTGCAGGAGTGTTTCTCACATGGATCAATTAAACTGAAAATATGACATAAAATGACAAACTGAAATACTAACCTTTTGAATATAAAAGTCAAAAAGACATATATTTCATACATATTGTAACTTAAAAAGAGAATTTCCCATAACCAGCTATATTTGTTCTTATCTATTAATCAATTATGCTGGAAAAAAATTCCCCTTCAGATAAACTTCATGAAGCTACATTTTATTGTTGCTTAAATATGCACAAGATTATTTCTTAAAATTTACTAATCATAATTTGTTTTGACTTGTGTGTGTACATATGCATGTGCAACATTGTTAAGCACCCATTTCCATCCATTTCCTTCTGTAAATCTGTTAGAAATGGAAATAAAATTAAAGGGCATAGCCATTTGTATGATGCAAGTGTAAATAGTTTACTGTTTTATTGTTGCAAAATAAATGGTTCCTGAGGCATCAAAATTTCCTACCAATTTAATTTGATGATGGTGACAATGATATTTACTAATAAGTTACCATGTTTCATGCATTATGCAAAGTGATTTGCATATATATTCCCATTTAGCTTTACAATGACTGTCTAGTAGTTTCTCAATTTTAGACATAAAATAGCAAGGTTGTATTATTACCAAAAGTTAAGTAACTTGTCCAAGATCACACAACCCCTTGGTAGGAGAACCAAAGACCTCATCTTATGAATGGACTTCAAACTCTAACATTTTATCACTTTCCTTCTTAAAAGGCAATTTACCTTTGATATCCGTGTTTTGTGCACAAAGTCCCACAGATAATATAGGGTACTACTGTTTATAAAAAAAGGAGGGATTACTATTTTAGAAATAGAAATAATGCCAGTATGTTAAAAGAGCTCTACCTGCAGACAGATGAAGATTCAAATTTTTCTTTGTAAAATCTTTTACATATAGTCATATAACTTCCATCTGCTATAATCAAGTACATCCGTAGAGGATCTCCGTCTGTCAAAACAAGCTACCAGCAAAACACTGGTGGTTTCCATTACTTGAATTCTAAATGACAAAACCATCTAACAAGCTTATCTAAATTATACACTATGAGATCAAATCAATTAAGTGATGTGGTTAATTCACATTAGGCAGAATATTTCTCTCACTTATCTCTTCTGTAATAATTTTGTAATGAATAAGAAAGCAACTTAGGTGAAATAAAGCCCTTCATATTTTAGATGAAAAGAGGTAATTTATAGGAAATGTAAAGAAGTGTTTGCTTTTTTTCCAAAATAAGCATGTAAGAACTGTTTGTATGGTAAACAAATTTGAATGTAGAACATAGGTCATTAATATTTCTTTTAAGACAATTTCTTAGTCATAAGCAATATTTTAAAGTAAGTCTGATTTTTGGGAATTCCCTGGCAACCCACTGGTTAGGACTCAGTATTTCCCTGTGGTGGTCCAAGTTCAATCCCTGGTTAGGAAACTAAGATCCCATAAGTGGTTTGGTGTGGTGTGGCCAAAAAATAAACAAATAAAAATAGGTTTGTTTTCATCTAATAACTAACATATTTGTTTGTACTGACTGTTTCTCATTATAGGAATTTTGATTCAATTATGTTGATAATATTTGTACAATAGTTACTTTATAAAATAATATAAAAACAATCTAAAATTAAAGAATTAAATGCATCAGCCAAATTACTACTGCACAATAAGTAAGATCTGATCTTTTTTGCACAAACTATCAAAAACTACAGAATTATGCCTAAATATACACATGAAAGTGAAACTGTTAGTCGTTCAGTTGTGTCTGACTCTTTGCAACCTCATGGACTGTAACCCTCCAGGCTACTTTGTCCATGGAATTCTCCCAGCAAGAATACAGGAGTGGGTAGCCATTCCCTTCTCCAGGGGATCTTCCTGACTCAGGGATCAAATCTGTGTCTCTTGCATTGCAAGCAGATTCTTTACTGTCTGAGCCACCAGGGAAGCCCAAATATATACATACTTATATCCAACTATATATTTTTTCTTAAATTGTATATGTATGATATAGAAAGATGCCCAGATTAATTATTGAATTACTAAGTAAATGGTGATAAAAATATTTTTCTTATTGAAAAATATTGATCTGTTTAATTAAAACATATCTCTTCGTTTCATCTTATCACTTTTTTGGCATCCAGGTCGAGACAGGCTCTTTTAATAGTTTAAAATTGATAATATTTTGTTTATGTTTAAGGAAGTAGTCATTATAATGTGTAATTAATAAAGATTTTTAATAGAATCAGTATGAACCCAGTTAAATGGAAAATGGTGAGCTTTGACACTGAAATTTTCTCAGTAAAACCATGTAATAAGGTATTCTGAATAAAGAACTAAAAACTGCTACTCTGATCCAGCCTTAGAAAATATCCTTTCACGTTCTCCCAGGTGCCCAAAGTTTGATCGTTATGAGAATGACTGAGATCACCCACTAAAGATACATGTTCATGATTTAAATTTATTTTTAGATATATTTGCATATTTATATATTTTATATTTGATTTTAATATGCAATTTGACATTTTAAAGCTTCATATAGATTTATATATTTATTTAAATAACATCATAGGAAAAAATATTTCCTGAATTTTGAGCGCCCAGGATACAGCTGAATATGTAATTACATGCCCTGGAGGAAGGCATAGCAACCCACTCCAGTATTCTGGCCTGGAGAATCCTATGGACAGAGGAGCCTGGTAGGCTACAGTCCATGGGGTCTCAGAGTCAGACAGGACTAAAACGGCTTAATATGTACATGCTGAGAATCACTTCAGTTCTTTTCACAATCTCCTTCTGGGCCAGTTAGGGAATGAAATATGTACAAATCTCACCTCCTAGTTTATCTGGAGACTCTGGCCAAGGGCTTGCTTCCTACCTGCTGGTCAAGCACAAATAAACTGTTAAAAACCCCAGCATGATTCTAAAGATGCCTCTGAGGCAAAGGTGGGATTTCTGTTCTTATCACTGTCTCCAATATGTTATTTTAGGTGAAAGAATTAGAAAGGGATGGTAGCAATTACTCTGAATGAAATACCAGAAGAAACACGACTAAAATAATTGGTCTTATGTAAGTTCCACTACTATTTAAGTGAGAAAGCCCTCTTCAGCTTCACTCAAATATTTGAGATTGGAAGAGTGGCATCGATCAGTTCTATGCAAATTTAACAGTGTAGATCAAATGTCAGTTAAGGCTTTCCTTAATTGGAATTGGGTATTGGTTTTAAGTGATAAAAAAAAATAATAATAATATGTGAAGGGGTTAATGATATAAACTCATGTTTGTGTATGTTTCTCAAATTTAATACTAGTGCCAAGTTAGCATCAACTTTAATACACAGTTTAATTCCCATAGTTAAATTTTATTTAAGAAATTTCAAACATATAGCACTTTTCTAGCATTCTCTGACAATTTATTCTAATCTGTAGCTTTTACGTTGTGTGTGTGGGTGTGGGTGGGTGCTCAGCTGCTCAAAACCTCCCAAAGATATGACTAAGACAAAAGAATTAAATAAGTTGATCTTTAATATTGTATGTATCTATGATATTTGACAATTAGATATTCTCTTCATTTGGGTGGAAATGTGTAAAAAGGATTGTGTGCATGCATGCTAAGTTGCTTCAGTCATGTCCAACTCTTTGTGACCCCATGGACCACAGCTCACCAGGCTCCTCTGTCTATGGGAGTCTCAAGGCAAGAATACTGGAGTGTGGTTGTCTTGCCCTCCTGCAGGGATCTTCCCAACTCAGGAATTAGACCTGGGTCTTTTACATTTCTTGCATTGGCAGGATGATTCTGTACCACTAGCGCCAGCTGGGAAGCCCTACAAAAGCATTAAAAATTATAAATGTTAGGGATTAAAAAAGTACACAAAGAGTTTATACTCAATTTTTCAGTTCTCACATAGAATGTAGGCATGAGTCATTATATTTGATTCTATTTCTATTCTTGAAAAATAAGCCAAGACACATTATAAAACTAGTTTTTCACTAAGTGGAGTAAATGCTTTCAGTTTAATTCCCAAATGGGTCTTTGTCTATTTCAATAAAAAGAAATAAATATCTCCTGAAGATAAGACATACAATTGATAATCTGGGACTTACTCACCAGTGGTCTCCCAGTGGTTCTCAAATCATGTTTGCCTTCGGAATCCTTTGGGATCCTATGTTGTCGTGATAAAAGCAGTGCTTCAGTTGACAGAGCTTAGACCCAGAAATCTGAATTGTAAATAAGCATTCCAATAGACTCTGGTGTAGGTAGTGTGCAGGGCACAATTTGAAATCCACCAGTTTACTGTGATGAAGGGGAAAATGTTGATTCTCTGAGATGGCTTTTTCATTATTCATTAACCAGAGGTAATGAGTTAATTATTTTGCACCTCATGAGAATTTTTTAATTCGCACAAAATTCTATTCCTATAAAATTCCACCTATATGGGTGGAGACTGCATACTAAACTGCAGTCATTTTAAATTAAGTATTTTGAAAGTTTTTTTTTTTAACAATTAAGCATTCATATACATTTTTATATCTTGCTTAGACGGCTTCCAAAGAGTTTATGTATGTCAGATACTGATGCTTTAAGGCTGAATTCAAATTTTATCAAAGTGAATACAATTTGAATGCAAGCTCAGTGAAAAACTTTGCACTCCCAATTCTCCAGTGAGATGGGTCTATTGAATTTCAGTAGACTGTATAAGCAGATATAACCAAATGAAAAACAATAGAACTTTAAAACCTTTTCTCCTTTCTTATTATTGCCCCTGTGAATATCATATTGTGATTGGTGAATGAGTATATGAGTCTTTTTAAAATAGTGCTGATACATTTTTATGATCTATTTGGTTCTGTTCCCAATGTTGCAAAGTATGGAAGATTAGAACCTGGTTGCTCCATTGCCCTATTAGCAGATTCTCAGAGAAGCCACTCCAGTACTCTTGCCTGGATGGAGGAGCCTGGTAGGTTGCAGTCCATGGGGTCGCTATGGGTCGGACACGACTGAGCGACTTCACTTTCACTTTTCACTTTCACACATTGGAGAAGGAAATGGCAACCCACTCCAGTGTTCTTGCCTGGAGAATCCCAGGGATGGGGGAGCCTGGTGGGCTTCTGTCTATGGGGTCACACAGAGTCGGACACGACTGAAGTGATTTAGCAGCAGCAACAGCAGCAGAGAAGCTGAGCTTTTGAGATGGATAGCAAATGATGTCATTGAGATAGCAATTATAACATTAATATTAATACTATCAAACAGTTTTATTCAAAGTAAAGTATATATGCTCTGATTGTTAATATCATTTCCCCAGTTGTCTTAAAATGTTTTAAGTTTATTATTGTTGTAGCCTTTGAAAATTGCATTGTTAAAAATTCCTGCCACTTTTATATAATAAGATATATGTATTTATGATACTTGTTCTTGATTCTTAGGAGATGTGAATTGAATAATACTCTCTTTATTCTGCTCATCCTACAGTGCAATCTATAAGACAAGTATCTATATGTATAAATAAGTAACAACCACTATAAAATTCCAAAATTTTTATATGATAAGAATAATTATTGGTGTAAAGAGGATCCAGCTATTTGATCAAGCTAGAATTGTTATGGAATATTTATGAAGGATATAGAATTTAAGAAGAAATGTATGTATAGTTAAACATTCAACAGACTGAAAGAGAAGGTTGGGTGCTGAGTGCCATGAACCTGAAACAGACACATACATCTATGTATGTGTGTGTGTGTTTTTGATTAGAGTGGCAGTGTCATAAATCAATAAGTTAGAAAAATAATTTGGCAAACACTGAAGCAGAGAGAAAAGGTGGCACAAATAGGGTAGCTGTTTGGAATCGACAGGTGCAGAATTGAGAAATCTGAAGTATCAGAACAGGAGGGACTTTGTGATCTGCTGGATTCAGAGATAAGTAAAATAAAGAGCATGCAAAGAAATTATTTAAACTAAGGGATAGATTTTCTGTTGATATGCTGACATTAGTGAAAATCAGGAAAAAATAGCTGAAAATGCAGAACGTTTCAAAGAGAAATCAAAGTCAAAAAAAATAAAAGAAAGCTTTTCTAACATAAAGATAGAAATGATAAAGGACACTTGAGGCAGGGATGAATTTAATCAGAATAAAGAGGATATAAAACTTTAATTTTGAGTATAAGTACAGGAAGGGGAATGACGAAAATATAAGGAGAAACTTAGAAATTAACACCTCAAACACTTAAACATATTTCTGACAATGGTGTACATTTTTAATCACAGTTATGAATGCATCCTAAATTTCCATTTACTTCACATGATTTAAATCTAGTTCATATTTGCCTTACTATTGGTCTAAGCATAAATAGGCAAAGAAATTGGACTTCTACAATATTTATGAGTTAAACATGTATAAACAATACTAAAAATCATAAAAACAAAATATTTTGTACATAAGAAACATTTTATTACCAAATATTGGACACGATAAATTGTATCCCTTAGTGAATAATGTTTCATGGATTGCTAGTTTTATTGAAGAATAAATGGCTATCTCAATTTTGTACTATAAAGGAGATTAAAAATTAATCTTTTCCCTCAAGCATCTCTGTCTATAATGGGGAGATTAAATTAATGGACAATTATACTACTTGAGGTAAAGTAAATGATGGACTTATGCACACAGTGATATACAAGTGTGTAAGATGGGCACCCAAATCATTACAGAGTATATCTGAGAGGATGTTGAAGGAAAGGTTGTCAATGCTATCTCTGAAATATCTAATAAGAGTTAATCGGTGGAACAGCAAATGTGTACCAAAATATACTAAAACATTGAAAAAACATAATGCATAATTTAAAGAACTGTGAGAAAATGGAAGTGCAAAGACACAAGAACAAGTTTCATCAAAAATGACTTGAAGCTGTCCTTGAAAGAATTAAAAATAGAATTTATGCAAAGGGCAATGAGGAGTAGTAGGCAAGTGAAACGTTTTAGGTATAAGTAACAAAATAGGGAAGAGAGATGGAATAGTCAACTAATAAAATGTAGACAATTATAGAAAATTTAAACTATTGCATGTGCACATGATGCGTTAACATATGATGAATATTTAGAAATAAAATTTGTAGATCAATGAACTTGTTGCTATTGAAAAAATTAGTCTTGCTTAAAAGAAACTAAAATATCATGTGGGCAGTGACTATTAACAAATATCACTATTTTAGACTAGCATCAGAATATTTCAAAAAATCTCAGTCAAACTTTTGGCTAAATAAGTATTCCCAGGTGAATTTGAATTTCAAACATTTTTAAAGACGCTAGTTTGTAAGATGCTGAATATATTTATAATTTATAGTAAAATCTCTAATGTGGCCTATTTTTGTGAAATTATTTGAAAATATCAACGAGAATTATTCACCTACAAAGACAAAAGATAGTTTTACATATTTAATGGAGATTTTAAGGGAATAGTAAATGTACTCCATAAAATGAATGTACAGTGGAAGGTTACTGATGCACTTGAAATGCTGTGTGCTCCTGCCAAGCTCTCCATCATGCTTACTGTTATGTAATGGGAGGAGTGGTTATATAAATCACATATATTAATATATATTTATATATACATATACATTTGAAAATCAGGAACTGTTGTTATTCTGACAATCATTGTTTTTACTTTTTAGTTGCTAAGTTTTATCCAACTATTTTGCAACCTCATGGACTATAGCCTGCCAGACTCCTCTGTCCATGGAATTTTCCTGGCAAGACTACTAGAGTGGGTTGCAATTTCCTTCTTCAGGAGATCTTCTCAACTCAGGGATCAAACCCACATCTCCTACACTGGTAGATAGATTCTTTACCACTGACCCAGCAGGGAAGCCCCCAGCTACCAGGGAATCTCCTGACAATTATTAAGTAGTATAAATGGGTTTTTGTTTCATAATTCATTTGGAATTTTTTTGTTGGAATTTTCACTATAAAGTCTTGAGAAATAATATTATAAAGAGTAATTTGTTTCGCACAGAATATAGACACGTTTACTGAATCTAAAAATCAATAGAACTATGGTATTAAATATTAAAAAATTGAAATGTTTGAGCTATGTAAAAAGAAAGAGAGAATTGGAAGGACAGAAAGAGATGTGATAAATATCCTTCCTTTCTTGGGTGCACAAGTCATTTTATCTGTAGAGTCACATCCCTTTCCTGGAAACCTCTTACATCTCTTAATGCTCTCTTCACTATATCTTCATTGATGTTTATTTTATAAACACTGAAAAGAGAAATTTTGCCCAAGTCTATCCAACAGACTCAACCCACCCTGAATTGGAGTGTGCATTCATCAATACAGCTGAAATTAAGAAGAACTTAAATTATTTGTATTTGTAAAGGGCTTATTTGATAAATCAACAATTGTCTCCACTTGACTGACACTAAGGCAGCAAAAAACAAGTAAAGTGAAATAGGCAGACCAAATACAGGACTGTAGTTAGAGCAGAGATAACACTTGATTGGTTCAACTTGCTGACTGTAAGTAGCTACATGGTTGTATCTCAGTTTCCTCATCCGTATGTTGTAGCTGGCGCTATCATATCCTCACAGTCACTTATACACATCTTTCAAACCTGCATTCCGTGGTGTGGTGTTGAAGTAAGCCAGGATGGGAGTTTCACTGGTAAATGAATGACAAGACAGAGGGAAATCCTACAAAGACATCCACTTCTAAACTGAAGCCCCATCTGCCCTGGTCCAGTTTGGCTTGGAGGTGGAGTGGCAGATGAGATAAGTCTTCATTTTGCTTGAGGATCGAAGCATTAAAAAATATGATATACTAGAAATGTCTGATTTCCAAATTCAGATTTTGGTAATTAAAGTCAACATAGGACTGCCTATTTAAATTTAAGCAGAAAAGGCAAATGAAGAAACTCAATAGGAACAGTGAGAGACAAAGGAAAAGGGTTTTATTGAATCTTACACATTGTACTTTTTTAGACTGTTGGTAATATGATGTCATAGTCTGAAAGTTCAGGAAGCTGATCTATACTCCATACGATATTATTACCTTTTCTGTAAAACATGTGAAAACATGCGATATGATGTTTGCTTTCATTTCCTTTTTATTTTCTATAGATATAAAGAAAGATCATTTTGTGTGCTTAGGACTTCTCTTGTGGTTCAGATGGTAAATAATCTGCCTGCAATGCAGGAGACCTGCGTTTGATCCCTAGTATTGGGAAGATCCCTGGAAAAGGGAATGGCAAACCACTCCAGTATGTGTGTGTGTGTTAGTCGTTCAGTCATGTCCAGTATTCTTGCCCAAAGAATTCCATGGACAGCCCACAATGCCTGTGGGCTACAGTGCATTGGGTCACAAAGAGTCACACACACACACACACTTAAGTAATTAAAACACTAAAATGTTTACAAAGCAACATTTTACTTCTCTGTAATTCGGTGGTAAATCATACATACAGATCACTAATGTTTGACTTCAATCACTAAATCAACAGTTTTATAGTAATACACATTTATTTTCTAAATTTTATTTTTTAAATAATTGTTTTACTTTTTTTTTAAAGTATACAATTCAGTGCTTTTTATTATACATACACAGTTGTGTAACCATCACCATGATCTGCTGCTGCTGCTGCTGCTGCTAAGTCACTTCAGTCGTGTCCGACTCTGTGTGACCCCATAGACGGAAGCCCACCAGGCTCCCCCTTTCCTGGGATTCTCCAGGCAAGAACACTGGAGTGGGTTGCCATTTCCTTCTCCAATGTGTGAAAGTGAAAAGTGAATCTAGACTATTTTTATCATCCTCAAAGAAACTGCATACCCATTAGAATAAGCCCTCATCCCACCCCTTTGCCTCCCCAACTCACAGGCATAATTTTATCTGCTTTCTTTGATAGATTTGCCTATCTGTATGCTCCATATAGGGCTTCCGTGGTGGCTCAAAGGTTAAAGCATCTGCCCGCAATGCGGGAGACGTGGGTTCGATCCCTGGGTCGGGAAGATCCCCTGGAAAAGGAAATGGCAACCCACTGCAGTATTCTTGCCTGGAGAATCCCATGGACGGAGGAGCCTGGTGGGCCACAGTCCACGGGGTCGCAAAATGGATTCATACAATATTGAATCCTTTATATCATATGTTTTACTTACCATAACGTGTTTAAAAGTTAGTCCATTTCTTAGCGTGTATCAATAATTAATTTACTTTTAAACACTGGCACACAGTTGACATGCAATATCATGTTAGTTTCAGGTGTACAGCATAGTGATTGGACATTTAAGTTCATCACTAAAAGATTAGTACAGTAGCTCCAATGACCATCGATCCCCATAGACATCTATTACAATGCCATTGATGATAGTCACGACTTTGTACCATACAACACTGTGATTATTTATTTTATAACTGCAAGCATAACCTCTTAGTTCCCTTTACCTATTTTGCCCAAATCCGACACTTCCCTCCCCTTTGGAAATCACCCATTGTTTGTTCTCTGTGTCTGTGTGTGTATGCGTGCATGTTGTCTCTCAGTCGTTTCTGACTCTTTGCGACCCTATGGACTGTAGCCCACCAGGCTCCTCTGTCCTTGGGTTTCTCCAGGCAAGAATACCGGAGTGGGTTGCCATTCCCTTCTATAGAGGATCTTCCTGACCAAGGGATCGATCCCACGTCTCTTGTCTCCTGCGTTGGCAGGTGGATTTTTACCGCTGTGCCACCCAGGAGACCCCATTCTCCTTATCTATGAGTCTGCTTTTGTTTTGTCAGGTTTTTTTTTTAATATTTAAAAAAAATCTTTGTGATGTTGTGTTCGTTTCTGCCATACAACAGTGCAAGTTTTGTTTCTCAAATATCAAATGTAAGTGAGATCATATTTGTCCTTTTCTGTCTTTTTGTATTTTACTTAGCATAATGCCATCTAGATCCAGCCACGTTGCAGCAAATGGCAAGATTTCGTTCTTTTTTTATGGCTGATTTTGTACTATAGCTTGAAATTAGGGAGCATGCTACTTCCAGCTTTATTCTTTTTTCTCAAGATTTCTTTGGCTATTAGTGGTTTTGGGGGGTTTCATACAAATTTTAAGATTTATTTTTCCTGTTCTGTGAAACATATTATTTGTATTTTATTAGAATTGCATTAAATCTTTAGATTGTAGTTTTATCAATGTCTTTTATTTTTCAGAATAGAGGTTTTCACCTCCTTGGATATATTTATTTATAGGTATTTTATTCTTTATGGAACTGTACAGGGGATTGTTTCTTTAATTTTTCTTCCAATATTTCATTACTAGTGTATTGGAATGCAACACATTTCTGCAAATTAATTTGTGATCCTACATCTTCACTGAATTCATTTATTAGTTCTAATAGTTAAGCATAACACTCATATTGATAAATATGTAAGTATATATTAGTATTGACACTGTGAATAATTTCTTGTCACCTGTTTTATATCTTAATCTGTGTTGGACAGGTAGTGCTATTAAGATGTTTCATATGCGTCAAAAGTAGGATGCCCAGAAAATGATGGCAGTGTAATTACATAGTACATCAAAAGCCATCCAAGTTTGGCACAGTTGAAGATTTACTTCAGTTTTGAATTAATCTGAATGACCCTAGCTTTATTGCTGTTGAGTTTCTAGAAGCGATAAAATGTCAAGTCATTGAAAATAAAATGACAGAGTGTAAGCAATCTGACAAGACTAATGCACAGTTTTTCTGACTTGTTCCGTATTCTGCAGGGTTTATTACCAACTGTGATGTTCTACTGAGAAATGCTTGTCTTAATGAGTGCATCTTCCACATTACTAACATGTATACCTCTTATGTAAACAACAGAAAATCCAGTGCTCTGCATGTGTCTGTTTTAGGTACACTAAAACCTCAGTATACAAAAATGATGTAAATGGGAAACCACTGTTTTACTTCTATTATATATTAATTTGGGTTCAGTTCAGTTCAGTTCAGTTCAGTCGCTCAGTCGTGTCCGACTCTCCGCGACCCCATGAATCACAGCACGCCAGGCCTCCCTGTCCATCACCAACTCCCGGAGTTCACTCAAACTCATGTCCACAGAATCGGTGATGCCATCCAGCCATCTCATTCTCCGTCGTCCCCTTCTCCTCCCGCCCCCAACCTTTCCCAGCATCAGAGTCTTTTCCAGTGAGTCAACTCGTCTCATGAGGTGGCCAAAGTATTGGAGTTTCAGCTTTAGCATCAGTCCCTCCAATGAACATCCAGGATGTAAGGCATGTTAATGGAATGTTATTGAGTAGATCTTTTGTGGAGAGGGATAGTATTTCATTTTAATCACAAATTTTCCAATGCCATTAGGTAATTATGAGTTTTGCAGGCTTACTGTATGCTGACAGTTTTTTTAAAAGCTGCTGCTTAACGTATATTGATAGCATAATACAAATAATAGCTATCTTCACGTTTATTGTTATTAGCCTCATAAAATATTCTTTTATAAAACATAGAACTCATATCTCAGCATATTGTCTTGAAAAGGAGAACTTTTTCATCTATGCTCTGTATTATATGCTGTCCTTTAGATAACCTTCCTGAGTTTCAACTTTTTTTCTAATATTCAGTTCAGTTCAGTTCCGACTCTTTGTGACCCCATGAATCACAGCACGCCAGGCCTCCCTGTCCATCACCAACTCCTGGAGTTCACTCAAACTCACGTCCATCGAGTCGGTGATGCCATCCAGCCATCTCATTCTCTGTCGTTCCCGTCTCCTCCCACCCCCAATCCTTCCTAGCATCAGAGTCTTTTCCAGTGAGTCAACTCATCACATGAGGTGGCCAAAGTATCGGAGTTTCAGCTTTAGCATCAGTCCTTCCAATGAACACCCAGGATTGATCTCCTTTAGAATGGACTGGTTGGATCTCCTTGCAGTCCGAGGGACTCTCAAGAGTCTTCTCCAGCACCACAGTTCAAAAGCATCAGTTCTTCCACGATCAGCTTTCTTCACAGTCCAACTCTCACATCCATACATGACCACGGGAAAAACCATAGCCTTGACTAGACGGACCTTGGTTAGCAAAGTAATGTCTCTGTTTTTAATATGTTATCTAGGTTGGTCATAACTTTCCTTCCAAGGAGTAAGCGTCTTTTAATTTCCTGGCTGCAATCAGCATCTGCAGTGATTTTGGAGCCCCCCAAAATAAAGTCTGACACTGTTTCCACTGTTTCCCCATCTATTTCCCAAGAAGTGATGGGACCAGATGCCATGATCTTCGTTTTCTGAATGTTGAGCTTCAAGCCTGGTCTCAATTCTGGCTAAATACTTTGCCTTCATTAATCATAATCTCTAAGTGATAATTCCAGACTAGATTATTTTCCTTGACTTTTTAATTCTATTATTTTTATTTTTAAATATTCAAATGAGAAGCAAACCTAAACCTAAGCCTAACATGTAACTTACTTGCTTCCCTGAAATAGATAGGATAGAGTAAGAAATATTCCAAGGTTATAAATTAGACACATATTTTCCTAAAGATTTCATTCAATACTCCCCTTGCTCCAATGATGCATCACCATCAGTACCATGTACAGCTATTTATGTTTTTAATTTGAAATCCACTACGCTTGACTGTCGCCTGCCAATGCAGGAGACACAGGAGACGCGGGTTCCATCTTTGGGTCAGGAAGATCCCCTGGAGAAGGAAATGACAACCCACTCCAGTATTCTTGCCTGGGAAATCCCATGGACAGAAGAGCCTGGTGGGCCACAGTCCCTAGGGTTGCAAAGAGAGAGACAAGAAGGATTGACTGAGCACACAAAGTCATGTTTCTTAACTAAACACCCTGTTAAAGGAGCATTTATTTTTCAACCAATACCTCCACCACTCTATTTGGAAAAGCTCGAGAACTTTCCTCACACTTATTGATGTACCATGAGAGTAGACCATTACGGATCACACTATAGATTCAAGGTTTTTGGTATTTCTTCTATTCAATATCACGAGCACAGTGAGATGCAAAGGATGCAGACACGTTTCTGATAAACCATAGGCATTAAGAATAAAAGGGGATGACCCAGAGGGAGGATAAAGGAAGCAGGGAGGTGGGAGGGGGTCTCAGGAAGGGGAACTCATGTACACCCGGGGCGGATTCATGTCAATGTATGGCAAAACCAACCAATATAATAGTGTAAAATAATTAGCCTCCAATAAAAAAAATAAAGAGAGAGAGAAATAAAAGAATAAAAGAAATAAACAATATCTCACATGTTCTATGCCTTTTCGTTTTTCTTTGGAGTTTGTGGCTGAGAAGTTTGCTGCTGCTGCGTCACTTCAGTCGTGTCCGACTCTGTGTGACCCCATAGACGGAAGCTGAGAAGTTTAGTACAACTTTAATAACTGTGTTACATGCTTTCTTGCTGTGTTAAACAGGAATTCAGGCATCTTTATGCTTGCTTACATCTCAGGAGAGCTTCAATAGGGTCAGAGTTTAATATGGGTATGGTGAGACACTTATGCTCCAAAGAAACTAGGTTGAAAAAGCTGCATCATGTTCTGATTGTATAATCATGGCTATTTGAACTCATACAAATTCCCCTTGATATCTGTATTTACCTTTTCTGTAGGTGATTAGTATATAAAATGTTACCTATGATTTTATTCTTTTTCTTTGTTCTTGTTGCCTCAAATTCAAATCCTACTTTAAGACCACAAACAGTGAGAGACTCTATAGGCTAGCCTCTCTGTTAAGGGTTTAAGGAATGAAACCTAATGAATCATAATTATAGTCTGTGAAAAATTGCTGGTTGGATAGATAAATATGAGGTTTTCAACCCACATTATTTTGTAATGTCTACAAGTTGGAATCAAGATTGCCGGGAGAAATATCAATAACCTCAGATATGCAGATGACACCACCCTTATGGCAGAAAGGGAAGAGGAACTAAAAAGCCGCTTGATGAAAGTGAAAGAGGAGAGTGAAAAAGTTGGCGTAAAGCTCATCATTCAGAAAACTAAGATCATGGCATCTGGTCCCATCACTCCATGGGGAATAGATAGGGAAACAGTGGAAACAGTGTCAGACTTTATTTTTGGGGGCTCCAAAATCACTACAGATGCTGATTGCAGCCATGAAATTAAAAGACGCTTACTCCTTGGAAGGAAAGTTATGAACAACCTAGATAGCATATTAAGAAGCAGAGACATTACTTTGCCAACCAAGGTCCGTCTAGTCAAGGCTATGGTTTTTCCCGTGGTCATGTATGGATGTGAGAGTTGGACTGTGAAGAAAGCTGATCGTGGAAGAACTGATGCTTTTGAACTGTGGTGCTGGAGAAGACTCTTGAGAGTCCCTTGGACTGCAAGGAGATCCAACCAGTCCATTCTAAAGGAGATCAATCCTGGGTGTTCATTGGAAGGACTGATGCTAAAGCTGAAACTCCGATACTTTGGCCACCTCATGCGATGAGTTGACTCATTGGAAAAGACTCTGATGCTGGGAGGGATTGCGGGCAGGAGGAGGCGGGGACGACAGAGAATGAGATGGCTGGATGGCATCACCGACTCGATAGATATGAGTTTAAGTGAACTCCAGGAGTTGGTGATGGACAGGGAGGCCTGGCATGCTGTGATTCATGGGGTCGCAAAGAGTCTGACACTACTGAGCGACTGAACTGAACTGAACTGAATGCTCCATTATTGCCACTTGAAGTATTCTTATTTGGTCTATGTCTATTTATTTATATAACATTTTCTTTTTTAGAGAGGTTTCTCATATCTCTTTTGAAGGCAGCTATATTGTTAGTGTGTGCATGCTCATGTGTGTGCTAAGTGGTCTCACTCATGTCTGACTCTTTGCAACATCATGGACTGTAGCCCCTGCCTCCTCCGTCCAGGGGATTCTCCAGGCAAGAACACTGGAGTGGGTTGCCATTTCCATCTCCAGGGGATCTTCCCGACCCAGGGGTTGAACCCATGTCTCTTATGCCTCCTTCATTGTCAGGCAGGTTCTTTATCACTAGCGCCACCTGGAAAGCCTGTGTGCTCAGATGTGTTCAACTCTTTGTGACCCCATGGCCTATAACCCACCAAGCTTCTCTGTCTAGAAGATTTCCCAGGCAAGAATACTGGAATGAGTTTTCATTTTCTCCTTCAGGGGATCTTCCCGACCCAGGGATAGAACCCATGTCTCCTGAGCCTCCTGCATTGTCAGACAGATTCTTTACAACTAAGCCATGTTTGAAGCTTTTGAATTATGGTGCTAGAGAAGACTCTTGAGAGTCCCCTGAGCTGCAAGGAGATCAAACCAGTCAATCTTAAAGGAAATCAACCCTGAATATTCATTGGAAGGACTTAAGCTGATACTCCAATATTTTGGCCCCCTGATACAAAGAGATGACTCACTGGAGAAGACCCTCATGCTGAGAAAGACTGATGGCCAAAGGAGAAGGGGCTGGCAGAGGATGAGATGGTTGGATAAAGTCACTGACTCAATGGACATAAGTTTGAGCAAATTCAGCGAGATAGTGAAGGACAAGGAAGCCTGGTGTGCTGCAGTCCATGGGGTCACAAAGAGTCAGATACGACATAGCAACTGAATAATTACAATATGCAGTCAGCTAACTATTAACTGATTAAACAAGAATTTTGTACCACTGCATATTTTCTATTACATGCAAACAAAAGATTTAGGTGAATATTTAACTCTCTTGAGACTAAATATTTGTCCCATTGAGGCAATGTCCATTAAATGGATATAAATAAGGCTAATATAAATAAGAGCAAATGGTATAAATCTTTTTGGGGGAGTGGTAGAAAGGGAGATGGCAAGATTTAAGAGCTACCAGGGCTAATTAATTTATAGAATTTTGAAGCTGATTGTGGAAGAACAATAAAACCTATAAAAACAGTTGGGAGTAAATAATAAATTATTTGGCGGAATCTCCCTAATGTGATTTATTATTTTTTCTCATATCTCTTAAAGGAAATGATTGTAATACTGTAATGTAGCATGTTGAATGAACTTCACCATCCAAAAACATATTTACTTCCTAATTTGATTGCTATAAATGTACCTAGAAGTACTGCTGTTGCTGCTGCTAAGTCACTTCAGTCGTGTCCGACTCTGTGTGACCCCATAGACAGAAGCCCACCAGGCTCCCCCCTCCCTGGGATTCTCCAGGCAAGAACACTGGAGTGGGTTGCCATTTCCTTCTCCAATGTGTGAAAGTGAAAAGTGAAAGTGAAGTCGCTCAGTCCTGTCAGACCCATAGCGACCCCACGGACGGCAGCCTACCAGGCTCCCCCATCCATGGGATTTTCTAGGCAATAGTACTGGAGTGGCTTGCCATTGCCTTCTCCGACCTAGAAGTACAAATCAAATTAATTACCCTGGTTGCTTTACTTATAGGAAATTACAATCCAAAATCAACTAATAGAAATTTTAATCAAAGTCATTATTAATTGAAACTTTGTTCTTTTGCGTTTAGTTTTGATTTTCCTCCTGTTTTCTTTCTTTCCTTATTTTGACTTAGACTAATGTTTAATCAATTAATATTTTTATTGGTGACATATCAATAAAATAACCTATATCTTTTTCTTCATCTCATGCCTTATAAAACTTTTCAAATTCTTATAAACAAAGTATATTTTAATTTTGTGGGATATCATAATTTTTTGTGATTCTGATGTATTTTTTAATAGAGCTTTGATTTTTAGGCTTGCCTCAGTATCAGATTTATAGTAATGTTGGTGCTCCCCCTGGTGGCAAAAAGCAAGCATTTTATTTTTTTCTTTAAAGATAAAATATTGAGAGAGAGAAATTTATGTCCTGATTTTAAAAGTGTGTAAAAATACCTAGAAGAAAATGCTGGGAAAATTGATTAAATATAAGTTTAATATTAGACTATAGTACAATATACTTAAATCCATTATAGATTAAATATATGTATATATATTTAATACATATATACGCATATACTTATTTCAAGGTCATTTTTAGTTTAATGATTATAATCATTGATTAAATATTTCATTTTATTATATTTATATTATATATTTTATAAATATAGGATACATAAATATTAGAATAATATAAATGTTAGGATAAATATTTTATTTTTTAATAAATATTGGGATATGTAACCTTATTTTTCTAAGTATCTAAATGTTTTTCTTCTATTTTCTGTGTGCTCATCTATCTATTCATCTGTCATCTCTCTCTGCATCTTTTAATCTATGTCTTATATCCTGGACTCTTTTACATTAGTACCAATTTATTTCAAGGATATCCTCACCTTCACATTTGATACTAGGTGCAAGTATTAGATGGTGTTAGTATGTAAAACACTTCTTCATAGTAATTTCAACACTTTCTGTTTTTAATGATTGAAATTCTACAACAGAATCCTTTTAAGTGAAAAGTGAAAATACTACTCCTAATTATAACCTTTAACTGGAGAACAAACTGCCTTTTTGTTTTGCACTATTATGTTTTACAGTTGGTTTATTTTCTGTAGACTGTATTTTCAAGCCAAGTAATCTTATATATTTGACTAACTTCACTGTAAACAAAAAATATAAATGTATCTCATCAGGCATTTTCCATCTGAAAGTTCCCGAGTCTTCTCCTGTTGGCTCAGCTATTGGAAGAATAAGAGCCGTGGACCCTGATTTTGGACAAAATGCAGAAATTGAATACAATATTGTTCCAGGAGATGGGGGAAATTTGTTTGACATCGTCACAGATGAGGACACACAAGAAGGAGTTATCAAATTGAAAAAGGTACGTGGACATGCTTTTGAATAGTAGATTACCCAGTGAAAATTAAACACAAAGGAAATGAGAGACATTTTAATTTCCTTTCAATTAGGAATACTTTAAATTAAAAAAATGTCTGGGTAACTAGGAAATATTCATTCCCAACTTTTATTCTGTGATTCAACAGGTATGTATTTTATGCTTGGCTTCCCAAATGGTGCTAGGGGTGAAGAATGTGCCTGCCAATGCACCAGACATAAGAGATGCTGGTTCGATCCCTGGAAGATCCCCTGGAGGAGGGCCTGGAAACCCACGCCAGTATTCTTGCCTGGAGACTATGACGGACAGAGGAGGGCGACAGTAGGGTCACAAAGGGTCCGATACTACTGAAGGAACTTAGCACTCACACACACATGCATGTTTTACACTGAAACAGCGAGGCCTATTAATTCACTTAAGTCATTAAGAAGTTCTTACCAGAGTTTAGGGCTTCACAGCGTCTGTCTCCAATGCGGGAGACCCGGGTTCGATCCCTGGGTCGGGAAGATCCCCTGGAGAAGGAAACGGTAACCCACTCCAGTATTCTTGCCTGGAGAATCCCATGGACGGAGAAGCCTGGCAGCCTACTGTCCATGGGGTTGCAAAGAGTTGGACATGACTGAGCACATGAGCCACACCCCATGCCACCTATTTCACCCACTACCCAACCTCCCCTTCTGTCATCACCAATCAGTTCTCTGTATCTTTGAGCTTGTTTATTTGTTTTAGATTTCATATATAAATGAAATCATATGATATTTGCCTTTCTTTGTCTGACTTATTTCACTTAAATTTACATAATGCCTTCAACGTTCCTCCATGTTGTCATAAACAGCAAGATTTTGTTCTGTATCTCTGTAACTGCAGATTTCATACCCAACAATTCAATCAACTGCCAAATTACTTAGGGGAAAAGTTCCATATAAAATTCTGAAAGACAAAACTTGAAGTTGCTGCATATAGGCAACTATTTACATAGCATTTACTTATATTAGGTATTATAAGTGGTATAAAAATATTTACAGTGTACAGAAAATATGCACAGTTATATGCAAATACTATCATTTTATATAAGGGATCTGAGCATCCTTGGATTTTGGTACCTGCAAGGGGTCTTGGAGTCAGTGCCCTGTGGATACCAAGGGACGACTGTATATACCACATTTTCCTTATCCATTCACCTCTCAGTGGGCATTTGAGTTGCTTCCATATTTTCATTATTATCAATAATGCTGTCTGTTTTTGTTTAGTCACTAAATCGTGTCTGACTTTTGCAACCCCATGGACTGTAACTCTCCAGGCTCCTCTGTCCAAAGATTTCCCAGGCAAGCATGCTGAAGTGGGTGTCCACTTTCTTCTCCATGGGATCTTCCCAACCCAGGAATTGAACCCCCTTCTTCTGCACTGGCAGGCAGGTTCTTTACTATTGAGCCACCAGGGAAGCCCCAAGCAAGCTCCAGGAGATAGTGGAGCACAGAGGAGCCTAGTATGCTACAATCCATGGGGTCATAAAGAGTTGGCCGTGACTTAGCAACTAAATAACAATAACAAAATAATGCAGTGAACATGGGTTTGCATATGTCTTTTTAAGTTAGTGTCCAACTCTTTGTGACCCCATGGACCATAGCCCACCAGGCTCCTCCATCCATGGAATTTTCCAAACAAGAGTACAGGAGTGGGTTGCCATTTCCTTCTCCAGGGAATCTTCCCAGCCCAGGGATCGAACCCAGGTCTCCCGCATTGCAGGCAGATGCTTTACCATCTGAGTTACCAGGGGAGTCCACTTTGTGTGCAACCTACATACTGTTTTCCATAATGGCTACACCAGTTTATATTTGCACCAATAGTGTACAAAGACTCTTTTTTCCTCATATTCTCTCCAACACTATTTTTTTTTTTTTGGTCTTTTTGATAATAACCAATCTAGCACATATGAGGTGGTATCTCATTAAGCTGTTAACCTTTCCCTGGTGATTAGTGATGTTCAGCATCTCTTCATGTACTACTTGGCCTATAGTTCTTTAAATAGATTTTGTTTTTGGAGGGAAAGCTCTATTAAAAGACTATTTATGGATATATACAGAGAGTTCTCAGAAAACTGTATCTTCAACTTAGTCCCAGGAAAAGTAGATGTACAATAATAAATGTGTATGTAAATATCAACAGCAGTGTTTAGGTTCCATAATGACCTTAAAATTACTTTTGGAAACATTTCTCTCAATAGCTCAGCATAGAATTTCAGTGAAGATTTCTGATATGAAATCAAATTCATATAGAAATTATATTCTTAAGTATATCACATGCATATAGGAAGTCTAAAAATACATATTCTCCGTTTGAATATATCTGTTTTTAAATATCATGCTATTTTTTGTTTTTGGAGTGATTTTCTTTTTTATCTCCCTAAAGAATAAATTTCACAGCATCATCTTTCAAGATTTGAAATAGATCAACTGGAATTCCATCACCTCCACTAGCTTTGTTCGTAGTGATGCTTTCTAAGGCCCACTTGACTTCACATTCCAAGATGTCTGGCTCTAGGTCAGTGATCACGTTATCGTGACTATCTTGGTCGTGAAGATCTTTTTTGTACAGTTCTTCTGTGTATTCTTGCCACCTCTTCTTAATATCTTCTGCTTCACTTTGGCCACCTCATGGGACGAGTTGACTCACTGGAAAAGACTCTGATGCTGGGAAAGGTTGGGGGCGGGAGGAGAAGGGGATGACCGAGAGTGAGATGGCTGGATGGCATCACCGACTCTGTGGACATGAGTTTGTGTGAACTCCGGGATTTGGTGATGGACAGGAAGGCCTGGAGTGCTGTGATTCATGGGGTCGCGGAGAGTTGGACACGACTGAGCGACTGAACTGAACTGAAAGAATAAATTAAAATGCTTAAAATTCTCTAAAACACACATTCTTGTTATAATTGCATTTCCAAAATCTTTATTTAGTTTCCTTTTACTATTTTTCCCTTTCTCCTCTTTCTCCATGCATGGAAGATATAAGTGGATTAAAAATGATGGTCAAGTTTACATGAGCTTCTCAGAATGAAAAAAAGGCATTTTTATTTTTTAAACCTCAACTTGGGTTCAGTTTATGAGCACTGTGACAATGCCATTTCACTGTGTCCCTCTGAATTCAGAATCACATTATGCAACTTTATATATCTCTCCAAGGCACAAGATACTGCTTTTTTATTTTTTTAAGAAACTATTCTTATTTTATACTTACATCCTATTGCACTAAGGAAAGTATGAATAAATAAAAAGCGCCCTATATATTGCTGAGTATCACAACAATAGAAACAATAACAAAGTCAGGATAATATAACTTAAATTTTTTTGTCACATCTAATAATTAGGCCATGGGTTGCTTTTAAAATGAGAGAAGAAGTAATTTTAAATTCAGTTATTCCATTCTTACAAGAAAAGCTGAATTAAATATACGTTTTTAGTCCATAGTTTTTATATCTTACTGGATAAGTGAGAATGTGCATGCTAAGTTGCTTCAGTTGTGTATGACTCTATGTGACCCTATGAACCACAGCCTGCCTGTCCAAGGGATTCTCCAGGCAAAAATTCTGGAGAGGACCGCCATGCCCTCCGGTAGGGGATATTTCGTAACCAGGGATCGAACCCGAGTCTCTTATGCCTCCTGCACTGGTAGGTGGGTTCTTTACCACTAGCACCACCTAAGAAGCCCATAAGTGAGGATAAATATATATTTACTGGATATAAATGTAAAGTTAACATGAGTTATAAATATTCAAGAACTGAAAATACATATTTATGTACATGCACACTGCGGTTTTCTTGTTACTGATTAAGAGATTCAGGCAGTTAAATACTGTGATGAATACTTATATGGTGCAAAAGAGCAATCTTAATAATTTGACTAATTTCTAAAGCAGCTCTGTACTATTTTTACAATATATCTATTGGGAACTCAAATAAGTAATGATAGCATCTATTTAAAATAAAGAAGAGTAAAGCAATTTCCTATTTATTTTAAAATAAGTAAAACTTCTTCCTTACTATTTTGCTACTACATAACAATATTATTTCATTTCAAATAATCGTGATAACAGTAAATCCAAAGGAGAATTATTTTTGTTTTTCCTTAAAAACGTAAGAGATAAAGCAATTTATTCTTACTCGAGATTTTAAATAAATAGGCTAAACTCTCTACTGATTCCACTGGACATTTTACTTATGCCCTGTTGTCACTAAACTCCTTAAGGGAGTTCAGTTCAGTTCAGTTCAGTTCAGTCGCTCAGTCGTGTCCGACTCTCCGCGACCCCATGAATCACAGCACGCCAGGCCTCCCTGTCCATCACCAACTCCTGGAATACACTCAAACTCATGTCCACAGAGTCGGTGATGCCATCCAGCCATCTCATTCTCCGTCGTTCCCTTCTCCTCCCGCCCCCAACCTTTCCCAGCATCAGAGTCCTTTCCAGTGAGTCAACTCGTCGCATGAGGTGGCCAAAGTATTGCAGTTTCAGCTTTAGCATCAGTCCCTCCAATGAACATCCAGGATTGATCTCCTTTAGAATGGACTGGTTGGATCTCCTTGCAGTATAAGGGACTCTCAAGTTAATCGACATCAATTGTTTTGGTAGCACAGCACCACCACGTGGCTGATTTTGGAAAAACTCTTAGAACAAAAAATCAATTAGGAATACTTGTTTGGGCTTCCCAGGTGGCACAGCGGTAAAGAATCCGCCTGCGAGGCAGAAGACACAGGAGAACCGGGTTTTATCCCTGGGTTGGGAAAATCCCCTGAAGAAGGAAATGGCAACCCACTCCAGTATTCTTGCGTGGAAAATCCCATGGACAGAGGAGCCTGGCTGGCTACGTACAGGCCATGGGGTCACAGACAGTCCAACACGACTGGGCAGGCACTCAACTGTTTTACATAGTCAAGCATGTATTTATTGTTTTTACCAAACATGAACATTTCAGAGAAAATGCAAGGTGGTCTTTGTTTCTGTAAATATTATATTATTTTCGTAGTTGTCATTTTCTTTTTTTAAGCATCTCATCTAACTTTCCTGATAGCTCAGTTGGTAAAGAATCCGCCTGCAGTGCACGAGACCCCAGTTCTATTCCTGGGTTGGGAAGACCCCCTGGAGAAGGGACACGATACCCACTCCAGTATTCTGGCCTGCGGAATTCCATGGGCAGTATAGACCATGGGGTCACAAAGAGTCCCACACAATTCAGCAACTTTCACTTTCACTTTCTTTCACCTAACTTCCCCAGTCTCAACTCTTAACTCGCCCCCAAGTTAACATAACCAATGAAGATTGTTTTCTGCCTTGTAAACATTTCTAACGTGTGTATGGTAGTCTTTTCACACTCAAAGTGTCTAAAGCTGAATTTCTTTACTTCTCCCAACAGTAGTGTGTCTGCTCCCATTTTCTTCTTCCTGGTTAAAGCCCTACTTCCTCTCCAGTTCCTTAAAGCAGAAATCTAGACTTATTTTTATGCCACTTCTATTACCACTGAATTCCCCTTACCGAATAGCATGGGAAGCCCAGCCACTGATCCCCTCCCATACTTGAATTAAAATTTCCTCCTCATGGGTTGACTTGCAATCATCCTTGTTTCTTCTTTCCACTATTACAATGGCTATTCTCTGAGCCACGTGCCTAGTGTTCATCTATTTCCTTTCTGAGTGAATTTTGCTTTTGCCCTTCATGTGTTTCTGGGTTCCATCACTGTTAAGATAATGAGAAGACAGCATGTTTTCTATTACCATCCCCTGCATACACACACATGAACACACACACACCTGTACACACACACATATATGCACACATTCACTCACTACATGCCAACCGCACCAAACTCATTGCAATTTCTACTGAAGACGCTGTGCTATTTTTCCAGCTACATAGAAAGTAGCATCCTTCCTGAGCATTTCTGTTCATTTTTTCCTGTTTTTCAACAAGGCTCTCACCCATGTCTCTCACCAAAGACTTCCTTGTGTCCCCCAGGCAATACTGATCCCACCTTACTTTCTTCCCCAAAAGTTACCATTTCTGGCCAAGCACATATGAGACTTTATGGTGGCTCAAACTTTAAATGCATTTGATCTTTCTACTATAGTTTAATCCCCTAAAGACACTTTGCCATTACTATATTTGTGTCACCATGATAAAGGAAATGCTTGACATATGTGGGTATTTAAATTTATTTTTTAAAAATGTCTCATGTTGGGTTTATTGCTTTAATTTCAGATGCAATATTGTTCTTAGTCCTCACATACCATGCAGAGTTCAACATATTTTTAAGCTATTTAGAAAAATATTGTTTCACAGATTATGCAAATGGGAAATATGAAACTCATTGGAGAAAAGCAACTTCTTCAAGACTACACAAGTTGCATTCAATTTATAGTATATGTTTTAAAAGCACATGGTTTTAACTATTGTAAAGAACGATATAGGTTGGAAGTAAAATGTGACAGTGGTCATACAATAATTTAAAAATATAACTGTCCCTCCAGATGGTCATGATTTATACTGCATGTGTCTATAAAATGCATAATTTGCTTAGATATTTATAACAGTTGATGAAATCTTCTCTTTCTCAGGGAAAATATCACCATAAGCCCTCAGATAAAACACTAGATGTTCTTCTAATTCTCTTTTGTATTATGTTTTTCTTAGTGAATTTGTTTGAAAAATTATTGTCACTGAAATACAGGCTTAGATATGATGCTATGACTCTTAATGCATTAAATTATCAAAAATTTGCAGTCCTGCACAAAATCCTTGATAACTTGCCCATATAAAAATTAGATTCATTTCTAATGCATAGTACTATAACAGTGTTTATAGAGATACATTGTATTAAGTGTATATTTCTTCAGTTTAATATTTTTTTGACAGACACTTTTCATCCTGTAATTTTACTTCTTTCAGAGTTCTTTTTTTATTTTAACTTTAAAACTGAAATATTGTTTACATTTATCAGAAGTAAAATCTGTTTTAAAAATGGCCAGATTTCATTGTTTTTCCCTCTTACTAAAGGAACATTCTCATCTGAAAATGTGACAACTTTTAAAAGTCAAACAAAATAACGTTTGGCTATTTTTTGTGTGAAACACTGAGTTGAATTTCTTCCTCAGTGTAGATGATACCAGGCCCTCCCATAGCTCTCTCTCATGTAAATACACACACATTCTTCCTCATCTATCCCCCGATATGCTATACACATGTGTCTTTCAAGTTTTGGATTTTTCCATAGCACTTATGATCACTTTGGACGCTACAGTTTGCTTATTTATCTTACTGTTGTCCCTCAAATCCCAGAAGAGAGTGAACTCCATGGGGGATTTTTGTCCATTTCCAACATCTATCATGATATCTAGCACACTGTAGGATGTGTGTGTGCGCGTGCTCAGTTGCTTCAGTAGTGTCCAACTCTGCAACCCATGGACTGGAGACTCGCAGGCTTCTCTGTCCACGGGGTTCTCCAGGGAAGAATACTGGAGTGGGTTGCCACATGCTTCTCCAGGGGACTTTCCAGATCCAGGGACTAAACCAGCACCTCCTGTATCTCCTGCATTATAGGCAGATTCTTTACCGCTGAGCCACAAGGGAAGCCCACACAGTTGGATATTTAAGCAATATGTGTGGAAAAGAGGAATAAAATATGCAGGAATTTTGCCCTTAATTTCCTCCCTAAGGTTCAATTCCCTCAGATTTCCTCATACCTCTTTGCATCCCACTTCCAGCAATACATCCTCAGAGAAGTGTATCCTGTCTGCTCTGTGTAATGTCTCCCCAACTGGTTTTCCTTCCCATTAGAATTGTTTTCCTCATAAATCTTACCACTAACTGAAAATAATTATTTATTTATCATTTGTTCTGTCTACCCCTCTTCTATAAAAAGAAAAAAAAAGGACTTAATTTAACTCATGAACCAAGAAATCTTCAGTTCCTACTGTAATAAAATCTAATCAAATATTTGATTCAAATTAAGCAGATTTAAATACATTTGAATAAATCAATTAAAGTAGTTACAGACATCATCTATGAATGATGTAATATGTAACTTGAGTACTGGTAGCGTTCTAGAGTGATTTCTTATAGAATAAGAAAGTGCTAGGAACAAATAAATGAATTGATTACGGTATTGATCAAAACTACTTAATTGACTGGGGAACTTGACTTTCCCTATAAAATGATGCTTGATCTGAAAGTCAGGTCGTTCAGCCTGGTATCATAAAGGCTTCCCAGGTGGCGCTAGTGGTAAAGAACCTACCTGCCAATGCAGGAGACATAAGAAATGAAAGTTTGATCCCTGGGTTGGGAAAATCCCCTGGAGGAGGGTATGGCAACCCACTCCAGTATTCTTACCTGGAGAATCTCCATGGACAGAGGAGCTTGGTGGGATATGGGCCATAGGGTCACAAAGAGTCTGACATGACTAAAGTGACTTAGCACATGCATACACACACATTGGTATAATAAACTTACTTTACAAGAACTTGTTCATAGTGTCTTTTTAACCTTGTTCATTCTAGTATAAATCTGTTTTCTAGTTGCTTGCTTGCAAAGCATCTTCTTTACGTTACAGCCTTCAGTTATTGAGTTCATTGAGAATTTTCTTTCCATTAACCATTAAGATCTATAATATGATTGAAAGAGTAGAGTTGTTTCTAAGGGATGCATTTTGTTCAGAGGGAGGACTCTACTACTATGGTGAAAGATATACATGTTCATCATAAAAACTGAAGCTATATCAGTTCAGTTCAGTTTCTCAGTCGTGTCCAACTCTTGGTGACCCCATGGACTGCAGTACACCAGGCCTCCCTGTCCATCACCAACTCCCTGGGTTTACTCAAACTCATGTCCATTGAGTCGGTGATGCCATCCAACCATCTCATCCTCTGTTGTCCCCTTCCCCTCCTGCCTTCAGTCTTTCCCAGCATCAGGGTCTTTTCAAATTGAGTCAGTTCTTCGCATCAGGTGGCCAAAGAATTGGAGTTTCAACTTCATCATCAGTTTTTCCAATGAACATTCAGGACTGATTTCCTTTAGGATGGACTGGTTGGATCTCCTTGCAGTCCAAGGGACTCTCAAGAGTCTTCTCCAGCACCACAGTTCAAAAGTATCAATTCTTCAGTGCTCAGTTTTCTTTATAGTCCAACTCTCTCATCCATACATGACTACTGGAAGAACCATAGCCTCAACTATATAGAAGAATAGAAAGTAAAGAGTGATGAAAGCAGAAGCTATTGTGGGTCAGAGTAGAGTATAAATGGGTCTTATGCTCAGGGTCTTCCAGGCTAAAATCAAGGTATAGACCAGGGCTACAACTTATCTGAGGCTGAGAGTCTTTTTTGTTTTTTTGTCTCCCTAAGGTTACTAGTTTGGGCAGAATTCATTTTTTTATGGCTTTACGACTGCTGGCCCTTCTTACTTTGCAGGCTGTTGGTCAAGGTCCAGTCTCAGTTACCATATGCACCCCAGGCAGGTGGGCTCCTACATCACAAATGTACTTCTTCAAGGCCAGGAACAATTAGTAGCTTCTGCTAAACCTCACACGATTACATCAGACCCTTTAAAGAAAAATCTCCCTTGTAATTAACTCAATGTTAAGTGATTGAAGACCTTGATTATATTTGCCTTATTTTTCCATAAAACTTAGCAAATTCATGGTGTAATACTGTACTCCATGATTTCAGTTCAGAGGACCCTCACACACTCAAGGGCATAAATTTATGAGAGATTATAGAAGAGATTATATTGTCCTTGGGGGCAAGAATCTTCGGGAGAGGTTGGAATTCGGTCTACCAAAGCTGCGTCTCAGATTCCTCAAAATATAACTCTAGCTATCCATTTTTGCTCAACATTTTCTGGAAAAGTGACAAGGTCTGCTCTTCCCTCTTTGAAATGAGAAAATCATTTGGCACTTAATATTTTATGTAGCTTTACATGATCTGGATCTCAGCAAAGTAAAAGCAGAGAAAGTGGATAAAAAGGTAGAAACAAAAAGATAATATCTTGATTAATTTCTCCCTTTATATTCTAAAGAACAGTTAAAAATATCTTATTTCATTTCTCCACAGTTGTTTTCTTACCATACTACTCCCTACAATGTGAATTACCTCTTGAAAACTCTGGCTTTGCTAACTTTCCTTTATTGAAACATCCCTAGGAGATGAAACTACTCAACTAAATTCTCTTCAATCAATCATTTCCTTACTTTTCTAGAAAGGTTTATAAAATTGAATGTGCCCCAAGCAGTACCACAAAGTTTTCTATTTAATGTGGCAGAACTAAATTAACTTCATCATAATGGATTTCTGTTATAGAATATGATTCATTTCCTAACAATAACAAAAAATTCTGTTTTTTTTCCATACTTATTTCAAATAATAAGATTTTTGTTGATTGCAAAGTTAGACGAATTTCATACCTCAGCACCACCCCATCTTACCCCATAGCCACAAAAAGTGGAGGACAGTCTGTCAGATGAGCTGGATAAATTCAACTAGAAAGAGACTGGTATTGATTTTTTTTTCCCCCCTCTCTTTCTGAGTTATCCAGTTTTATAAAATGGCATTACCTAAGGGCCAGGATCATGAAGAAGCAAGGCCATCTAAGATATTACTGTGGCATTTCTCCTACAATTTTCATCAGTTATTTGATCACTGCAGGATGTAAGTTTTCAGTCGTAAAAAAATATCTGTATGTACAGAAAGTTTATTTTATCTCACTCTTTATCTCCACAACCACTAAATATTTGCCTGCAGTGACAGGTCAGGAGTTCTTAAAAGACAGAAATTATGTTTGATCTCCTAAAACAAAATGTAGAAAAAGTTTTTTTTTTTAAATTTTCCCTTCATTTCTGGGCTTGAAATGACTTCTGAAGTGGGGAGACAAGACCATCAGTGGCAAGTCCATAACAGTGGCATGTTTGTTAAGTAGGTAAATAAAACTGAGATCTTGTCAAGAAAGAATCTGCCTGATCCCACAATCAGAAGCCTTCCAATATCTAGGAGAAGTAGAGAGGGAAAGGAAGAATAGCTGGTACCAACTTCTTCATTTTAAGGAAGTTAATTCTGGTCCAGAGAAGGGTGTAAATGTCAGCCAAGGCAGGTCAAATAGCTTTCTAGACAAACGGACCAAAGGTGAAGTCAAACTTGTCTTACACCAGAAGTTACAGATAACTATGATAAAAATTATACTGTTTAATATTTATGGAGAATTTGGAGTTTGCATAAGGCAAACTATATTTTATAAGTTACCTTAAACTAGCTTGTTCAGCTTATAAATTATACATAACTCAGATATCTCTTTGGCATCCAATTTTCCCTTGAATACATCAAAAGATGGGGGACTTAGTACTTATACAAACAACTCAGTCATTAAGCAAGATGGAAAGCCTTACTATATTTATCTCTTCTGTCCTCCTGGCATGTTTTCCAGGTCTTAATACCATGTAGGCAATCAATATCTTTTAACATTAATTTAATTTTGAATGGTTTTATTTGTTAGAAACGTCTTCCTTTTTAACTTAAAATTGACATATTTAGTAAACTAAATTATTGTTAACTCCCCATTGAAAGACTTATAGAGTATGCCAAACTGATGTTCAACATGACAGCCCTTCAATATTTGAAAAGGTTTGTCCTTTTTTTGTCTTGATCTTCTTCATTCCAGGTAAAAGTTCTCAGTAATTGTAACAGTTTTGTGTTTTTGGTTTGAATGATATTTGCTATCCTATTCTGGCAACTGGTTGTCTTTTCTTCAGCCCAATTCCTTTAACAAAACACAATAGTTTAAGCTGTAGGCTGATCAAACCAGTAGCATTATGGGATCATGCCTTTATTGAGATATTATGTTTCTATCTGTGTAACCAATAGCCCCAATATCAACTATGGCATATTATGCAATAGCTGTACTTATATTAGCTTTAAGACAAATGAAAAGTCTTAGAAAGGAGATGGAAGTTGAAGAAAATCAGTACTATATGAAAAACTTATGAGCTGAATAAATGAAAATATAAAAACTAAAAGCATTGAATCAAAGGCAAATAAATATATGAGTAAAAATTGGACAAATTAAACAAAGTAAAGGGAATAAGTATAAGGAAAATATAGAGCCCCCTGAGTGAAAATTACTGTGAAAGAGACTTTATTTCAGGTCTGAGAAGTGTTACTGTTTGCTATAATAAACTTGATTAGTTTGTGATTTTTTGATTTCACAGCAATTTTTTTTTCCTTTTCTTTTTCCTTCTTCACAGGAAATGCATAAAACAGCAATCTTGTACTTAAAAGAGTGAAAGGTACCCACTTTATTTCCCCCAGGTGTACTAAGGCCAAAAAGGGACGTGTCAACACGACAATTAGCGCATCATTGGAGTCATACTAGAGGGAATTAATTGAGAAAGCAGAAACTTCTAAAGGTCCCAGAAAATCACTGTTAATTAACTATATTCATGTTAATTTCATGTTGTCTTAGTTTGTCATAGGTGATTAGAAGTCAGAGCAAGTGACCTTAAAGTTTTCATTTTAATTAAGCACTGTAGCAGCAGCATATTTCTATAATGTGATATTTCCAGTTATTGGGAACATAAAACTGATATTCAGAAAAAGGGTAAATGTAAGCAAAGTGAAAAATCAAGGATCAATGACTCCAGGGACAAATTGCATCCAAATGTTCTGTATAATGTTGTTCTTTAATTATATATGCTCAAAGCCTTAATGCTTGGTCAAATATCCTGATAATGCATTATAGTACCTACCAATGATATGTGTAAAGCTGACAACACAAAGGCCCAAAACTAGACCTTGCTGCTTGGAAGACTGAAGGCACAAGGAGAAGAGGTCAACAGAGGATGACATGGTTAGATAGCATAACCAATTCAATGCACATGAGTTTGAGCTAACTCTGGGAGATAGGGAAGGACAGGGAAGCCTGGTGTGTGTAGTCTCTGGGGTCACAAAGACACAGATAGGACTTAGAAACAGACCTTAGCAACACAGATAGACTTTTTACAGCAAAAACACTTAAACATTCAAAAATATTTAATAGAAAAGGGTATTATCGTCAAAATAATAAAAAATCATCCAACAACAAAATACATTTTGCTATGCTAAATTCTCAGCTGAAATGGAAAAAAAAAAGCATTAATTTCAATTTTGTAGTATTTGTAATTACTGCATAGATCCACCAGATGTCAGTATTGGATAAGAGCAGAAAATACTTCCTTCATAGATACTTGATTTGCTGTTGTAACTAGTCACAGGAAAGGAATAAGCCCTTCCTAGAAGGCAATGCGGAGAAGGCAATGGCAAGCCACTCCAGTACTCTTGCCTAGAAAATCCCATGGATGGTTGAGCCTGGTGGGCTGCAGTCCGTGGGGTCGCTAAGAGTCGGACACGACTGAGTGACTTCACTTTCACTTTTCACTTTCACACACTGGAGAAGGAAATGGCAACCCACTCCAGTGTTCTTGCCTGGAGAATCCCAGGGACGGGGGAGCCTGGTGGGCTTCCGTCTATGGGGTCACACAGAGTCGGACACGACTGAAGTGACTTAGCAGCAGCAGCAGCAGCAGAAGGCAATGGCAAGCTACACCAGTGTTCTTGCCTGGAGAATCCCAGGGACGGGGGAGCCTGGTGGGCTTCCGTCTATGGGGTCACACAGAGTCGGACACGACTGAAGTGACTTAGCAGCAGCAGCAGAAGGCAATGGCAAGCTACACCAGTGTTCTTGCCTGGAGAATCCCAGGGAGGGCGGAGCCTGGTCGGCTGCCGTCTATGGGGTCGCACAGAGTTGGACAAGACTGAAGCGACTTAGCAGGAGCAGCAGCAGCAGCATGTGTGTGCCGGAGAAGGCAATGGCACCCCACTCCAGTACTCTTGCCTAGAAAATCCCATGGATGGAGGAGCCTGGTAGGCTGCAGTCCGTGGGGTCGCTAAGGGTCGGACACGACTGAGCGACTTCACTTTCACTTTTCACTTTCATGCACTGGAAATGGAAATGGCAACCCACCCCAGTGTTCTTGCCTGGAGAATCCCAGGGACAGAGGAGCCTGGTGGGCTGCCATCTATGGGGTCGCACAGAGTCGGACACGACTGAAGCGACTTAGCAGCAGCAGCATGTATGCGCATATGTCATTTTAATATATCCGTTCCGATCCGTCGCTCAGTCGTGTCCGACTCTATGCGACCCCGTGGACTGTAGTCTACCAGGCTTCTCCGTCCATGGGATTCTCCAGGCAAGAATACTGGAGTGGGTTACCGTTTCCTTCTCCAGGGGATCTTCCCGACCCAGGGATCGAACCCGGGTCTCCCGCATTGGAGGCAGACGCTTTAACCTCTGAGCCACCAATTGATTATCTTTACAAGTTACCCAGGCACTTTTACAAGTGGTCGCTTCTTCTCTTAAGCTGTTTAACTTTTACTTCCCTTGAGCTGAGCTGAGCTGAGCTCAGTCGCTCAGTCGTGACCGACTCTTTGCGACCCCATGAAACACAGCACGCCAGACTGATGCTAAACCTGAGACTCCAATACTTTGGCCACCTCATGCGACGAGTTGACTCACTGAAAAAGAGTCTGACGCTGGGAGGGATTGGGGGTGGGAGGAGACGGGGACGACAGAGAATGAGATGGCTGGATGGCATCACCGACTCGATGGACATGAGTTTTAGTGAACTCCGGGAGTTGGTGATGGACAGGGAGGCCTGGCGTGCTGTGCTTCTTGGGGTCGCAAAGAGTCGGACACGACTGAGCCACTGAACTGAACTGAGGCCTCCCTTACTTCCCTTATCCACTGATTTTTAAAGGAAAATGACAATTTGCTACTAACTTGCAATTGCTCTGCAGCAAGGTCCATCATCCTCGCCACATCCTACATGAAAGTATCTCTCACTTTTGTTTTGTCCTCCCTATAGCCATTAGATTTTGAAACAAAGAAAGCTTACACTTTTAAAGTAGAGGCCTCCAACGTTCACCTGGACCACCGGTTTCACTCCGCGGGCCCTTTCAAGGACACGGCCACAGTGAAGATCAGCGTGCTGGATGTGGACGAGCCGCCAGTGTTCAGCAAGCCACTTTACACCATGGAGGTTTATGAAGACACTCCCGTAGGGACCATCATTGGTGCTGTCACTGCACAAGACCTGGACGTGGGCAGCAGTGCCGTTAGGTAAGAAAAAGCAGTGCTTTCTGTTCTATGTGTCAGAAAGAGAAAGAAAAGACTCTGACCAGGCTTGTATGAATGATTTAGTTATAGAATGCAATGCTTGAAAATGTAATGACTTTTCATGGTAAGTAGAATAAAGGAAGAGTCATTGGGCTTTCGTGATAGCTCAGCTGGTAAAGAATTCTCCTGCAATGTGGGAGACCTGGGTTCAATCCCTGGGTTAGGAAGATCCCCTGGAGAAGGGAACTGCTCCCCACTCCAGTATTGTGGCCTGGAGAATTCTATGGACTGTATAATCCATGGGATCACAAAGAGTCAGACACGACTGAGCAACTTAGGGTTTGAGCAAAAACATCTGATAGCAATCCCTGTAACGGGGTTTAATAGTGATCGGATGTTGGACTTGTCACTCAAGCTGATCAACCTAAGATTTTTGTCCACAAAAGGGATTTAGTAGTCAGCCTAAAAGGATGAGTCTCGCAAATAACGCTATTAAGATACGTTCACAGTGACCGAAATATCACATATACATAAAATACATTTTTCATTTATTCTAAAATCTCTCTCCCCTACCCAAAGTTTGTGTTTGGAAAAAGATTGTTCGACCATTCATAATTTGCAGTTCATTTTTTCACTGTGGCAATTGTATCTCCTGATAGAAGCACATTTGCAGTCAGATTTAAGGTAAGATGCATTGTGGAGTTGCTCGAAGTCCAGACTTGGCAAGGAGCTCCTTACTGGCATACAGCTGCTGAGTAGTGAGTCCAACAAAGCAATCAATAAGACAAAGCAAGAGTAAGAAAGTGTGAGAAAATACTCACTCTTTCCCCACCCATAGATCCCACTTATATTGGTCAGACATGGTCGTATTCCCTTTTTCTCACTTACAAATTGATCATGTAAGATATTTTGAGATTTGTTCTGATTCAACTTTGCTTCTTCTGGATACTTAATCTGTGCCATGTGTCAATGCACCTACAAAAAGGACAGGAGGGGTGGGGAATAAAAGAAAAGAAAAAGAACATATCTGTAAAACAGAAACAGACTCACAGACATTGTGGTTGCCAAGGGCAGGTGTGTTGAGGGCAGGAAGGATTGAGACTTTGGGATTAGCAGATGCAAACTAAAAAGGAGAGAGAGAGAGAAATGGGGTTTGTTCTGAATCTTCTAACGCTAAAGGGTCGAAGCTTAGTGTATAAAATCCAAACCAAAGAACACATTAAATAGCTTTTTAAAGCAATACAGTACTCTGTTGTCATAGGAAAAATACATGGATATATATAAGATTTTAAGTTGTGGGGTAATTTGTGATTTTTTTTTTTTTTAAAGGATCAACCTTACAGCAGTAGCCTCAACACATTCATAGCATAGAGAAAACTCTCAGGCAATGGCCTGAAAGCATGGAAGCTCTGCTCTTTGTATGTGTAAAATCTAACCCATAAATTGGCACGGACTCCTTCCTTCTTGAAGCATGTGTGTGATCAAGAGAGACTTCTAAAAGCACATTTGTCTTGAGAAACGTAAGAAAAAGTACCATTATTTAGCACCTTTACCTATCAGGTTGAATCCTGGTTCACTTCCTCATTGGGTTCAACTTATTATACATGCTCAGATTACAGCATGATTCACTTTCAGTTAAAGTCCAAAAAAGTCTGTTTATTATCAGTGTTCACAGGGGCATTCTCAAGAATCTGCTGCGTTAGTAGTTGTTACACATTAATCTGTCATCATTAATCAGTCTTGTTCCTGAACACCCCATGTGTGTTGCTAGTCATTGTAAAAGTAGAAAATGCCTGCTGAGTAGATTTACAGGTAATTTCAAGAATGTAAGCAGAACGGAAGAAACATTGAAGTTTGTAAAGAAAGCAGTAAAAAAAAGGGAAATAAATATGGATCGAAACTCTTTACACTTCAATAGATGAGAATTGTGGGACATGATATCTTAGGGGACATGCTAAGTTGCTTAATCTGCTATAAGTTCTATTTTTGAATACTGATCATAGCATGATAGGGTCAAGATAAGAATAAAATATTATTTTAATGAATTACTTAAAAAACCCCAGAGCATTTACAACTAAAATATATCACCCTGTAATTGTAAAGGTGGAAAATTCTGAAAGAGATGGGGATACCAGACCACCTGCCCTGCCTCTTGAGAAACCTGTATTCAGGTCAGGAAGCAACAGTTAGAACTGGACATGCCAGGTTCGACACATGATACAGGATGCTCGGGGCTGGTGCACTGGGATGACCTGGAGGGAGGATATGGGGAGGAGGGAGGTGGGAGGGGGGTTCAAGAAGGGGAACACATGTACACCCGGGGTGGATTCATGTCAATGTATGGCAAAACCAACCAATATATTATTGTAAAGTAATTAGCCTCCAATAAAAAAAAATAAATAAAAATTCAGAAATTAAAAAAAAAAATGAACTGGACATGGAACAACAGACTGGTTCCAAATAGGAAAGGAGTACATCAAGGCTGTATATTGTCACCCTGCTTATTTAACTTATATGCAGAGTACATCTTGAGAAATGCTGGGCTGGAGGAAGCACAAGCTGGAATCAAGATTGCTGGGAGAAATATCAATAACCTCAGATATGCAGATGACACCACCCTTATGTCAGAAAGTGAAGAAGAACTCAAAAGCCTCTTGATGAAAGTGAAAGAGGAGAGTGAAAAGGTTGGCTTAAAGCTCAACATTCAGAAAACTAAGATCATGGCATCTGGTCCCATCACTTCATGGCAAATGGATAAGGAAACAGTGAAAACAGTGTCAGACTTTATTTTTCTGGGCTCCAAAATCACTGCAGATGCTGATTGCAGCCATGAAATTAAAAGACGCTTACTCCTTGGAAGGAAAGTTATGACCAACCTAGACAGCGTATTAAAAAGCAGAGACATTACTTTGTCAACCAAGGTCCGTCTAGTCAAGGCTATGGTTTTTCCAGTAGTCATGTATGGATGTGAGAATTGGACTATAAAGAAGGCTGAGCACCGAAGAATTGATGCTTTTGAACTGTGGTGCTGGAGAAGAGTCTTGAGAGTCCCTTACACTGCAAGGAGATCCAACCAGTCCATCCTAAAGGAGATCAGTCCTGGGTGTTCATTGGAAGGACTGATGTTGAAGCTGAAACTCCAATACTCTGGCCACCTCATGCGAAGCGTTGACTCATGTGAAAAGACCCTGATGCTGGGAAATAATGAGGGCAGGAGGAGAAGGGGACGACAGAGGATGAGATGGTTGGATGTCATCACCGACTCTATGGACGTGGATTTGGGTGGACTCCCGGAGTTGGTGATGGACAGGGAGGCCTGGCGTGCTGTGATTCATGGGTTCACAAAGAGTTGGACACGACTGAGCGACTGAAATGAACTGAACTGAAAGGTAATGGTGAGAATTACAAACTTCCAATCATAAAGAAATAATTAGATCAAGACCCAAGTGTGTGGAATAAAGGAATGCTACACTGTAGAGAAATTCTCCAGCTACAAGCCTACCTTCTTTCTTTCTTTATTTTTCATGTCACACAAGCTAGTGTCTGACAAGTGCTACTTTGAACTAAGGAGCATCCTTAGTCTTATTTCTAATGGGTGGCAGCCTGATTCACTGAAGCTGTAGACACAGATGGATCTAATTGATTCTGTGAGGGATTGTCAAAAGACAGAGGTGGTTTAAATCAACATAAAAGTTGTCTTACTTTCATGTCCATGGAGGAAACAGTAGACTTGAATCAAGTCAGTTGAGGAATGTGGAGTATGAATCACTTCTAAGCCTGAAAACATGTTCGCTCACATAGGAATGATAGTAAAAAATGTTATGAAAAATAAGCATTAAAACAACACATTACTTGGCATGTGTAGGTATGTTCTGTTTGTTTTCCTTTGCTTTACTGCATATACTGCTTTGCATTACCCTTTTCATAGGATTATTGTGCCTGATATTAATTTAAGACTAGGATATTCCACATCACTGAGTATTTTATTAACATTATTATTTCATCATCACTTAGCATAGCAAAGAGCCAAAAAGCAATGGCTTTAACTGGGACTACACACCTTAGAAGAAAGATTCAGTTAGGTGTAATGTCCCCACAAATAATCCATGTCCTGTCTCCTCTTTCCATGAACTTAATTTCTAGCTATTGTTTCCTTTACATTTCTAGCCTTTGTCTTCTTGTTGTTATTTTGTCCTTAAATCCTGTCTCTTTGCCACCCTATGGACTGCAGCATACCAGGCTTCCCTGTCCTTCACTATCTCCCAGAGTTTGCTCAAACTCATCCATTGAGTCAGTGATGCTACCTAACCATTTCATCCTTTGCCACCCCCTTCTCTGTTTGCCTTCAATCTTTCCCAGTATCAGGGACTTTTCCAGTGAGTCCGCTCTTTGAATCAGGTGGCCAAAGTATTAGAGATTCAGCATCAGCATCTGTCCTTCCAATGATTATTCAGAGTTGATTTCCTTTAGACTCTCAAGAGTCTTCTCCAACATCACAATTCAAAAACATCAATTCTTTGGTGCTCAGCCTTCTTTATGGGCCAATTGTCACATCCCTATATGACTACTGGAAAAATCATAGCTTTGACTATATGGACCTGTGTCGGCAAAGTCATGTCTCTGCTTTTCAATACACCACTTAGGTTTGTCTCAGCTTTCTTTTCGAGAAGCAAGTTTTTTGTTTTTTTGTTTTTTTTAATTTTATGGCTGCAGTCATCATTTGCAGTAATTCTGGAGCCCAGGAAAATAAAGTCTATCATTGCTTCCACTTTTCCCCCTTCTATTCACCAAGAAGTGATGGGACTGGATTCCATGATCTTAGTCATTCTCAGTGCCAATTAGCTAACAGCAAATAGTGATGTTATCATTGCTTATTCTTTGGCCAGAGTTTTTTAAGCATCACAGTGATTATTTTATAGCAAGAGAATCTGAGGCCCAGGAAAACTCAGTTACCACTTCAGTAAAATGGGAAGGATCTCCTTGATGGTTCAGATGGTAAAGAATCTTCCTGCAATGCAGGTCACCCAGGTTTGATCCCTGGGTTGGGAAGATCTCCTGGAGAAGGGTAACCCCCTCCAGTATTCTTGCCTGGAGAATTTAATGGGCAGAGGAGCCTGGTGGGCTAGAGTCTATGAGGTTGCAAAGTGCCAGACATGACTGAGTGACTAATATGAACATAATTAGCTAGATTCTAATTGTTCTTCTAATAAGGGTTTATTGAGGCTTTATCTAGGTTTTTGCATTGCTTTGTAATTCCAGAATTTTGGGGAATACAAATAAAATTGAACAATTTTCAGTAACTTGTTAAAATAGAATGCCAAAACATGTCAGTAAAAAATGTACAATATTTAATTCTTTAATATGTGATAACCATGGACCTTATTATATGCCTGCAAGCATTCTAAACAGTTTACATATGTTCATCTTGCTTAAAACTTACAATAACTTTACTTGAACCTGAAAAGTGTTGTATTCAAGGATGTGAACATTGACATTGGTCAGGCTAGAAATATAAAATTAAAAAATACAGTTCTTATGCTGACATTTGTGTACATATGGGGAAAAAAAGGTTATTACTTGAAGTTCAGTACCTCTTATTTTTCTGGACAACTACAAAGCCCTTATGTACTGTGATTCATGTGCTCGCAAAGAGTCGGACACGACTGAGCGACTGAACTGATCTGAACTGAAGAATTTATTGACAAAATTCAGTGGATTTATGAATCAGATCTATAGCTCTAATTTTTAGAAGGATTGGGTCTTGATATCCAATGATGTATTTGCTTTTATTTTAAAACAAATTTTGCATTTTTGCAATGATATGACGGCTGAGTGTCCCGGTATTAGTTATGATATTGAATGTCTTGAAGCTATCTTTTTGTGCTTCAAGTAACTCCTTAGAATGAAGCAATGTCCAAGCCTATGTTTTTGTCTCATTGTTGTTGTTTTCTCTTTGTTTTTGGTCACACCACATGGCATGTGGGATCTTAATTCCCTGACCAGGGTTCGAACTCATGCCCCCTGCATTGGAATTGCTGATTCTTAACCACTGATGGCCAGGGAAGTCCCTAAGTCTATGTTCTTTATTACTTACCTAAATGTTTGGGGTTTGAATTTTGTCTGCTAAAGTTTCAGTTTCTTTGCTTTCTGTCAAAGGGTTGAGTGCTCTATTTAAGTGTAAATTTCACAACTCTTTCCCTTCTCTCTATAATTTACATAATTTTAGATAATAGCTTTTTTAAAAATCAGTTATTTAGAATTTTTATATTTTTGATTTTTTTAAAGATTGTTACTTCAAATATGTCCTAAACTGATATAAATATTTCACCATGAAAAATATTGTAATAGTCAGAATCCAGTTCATAAGCTGTCCAAGCTTATTTCTGAGTTAAGAGGATGTGAGTAATTTTCAGAGAAAAGGAGCTAACAAGTTGACAAATCACAAGGAAGAAGTGGAAGATTAGTTATCAGGAAGAAAAAAAAAAAGCAAACAGAAAATAAAACTTTCTTTCAAATGTGATGCCCATATTTGTGTATCAAATGTTAAATGAGTCTAGTTACAATGACATGTTTCTTCAGAGACATTGGCCACTGCATTCATTAAGAGTCAATAAATCCAACTTGATTTGCAACAACTGGCATTTGATTCAGTTAAAGGGAATAGTTGTGATATGGCTACATAAAAAGACTTCAGAATAAGTATGTCTGGATACTCAAAGATATAAAACAAATATTTCCAAGCTTGAAATGTGACCAGGTCATTATTAAGAGGAACAGTCAGATATCTTTATAAGATAACTCAATGCATACATACAAATACAAGATATTATGGATGGAATAATAAATCCAGCTAGGGCTCTAAAGAAACTTTCTGCATAATCATTAAAACAAACTACGATTATTTTATCCTTTTTGTTTGAGAAAGACTGTTAACGAAAATTCAAATAAGTAAATAAGATAAAAGAAGTAAGAATATAGAATTTTGTAATACTGCTGTTCAGTCCTTCAGTCATGTCCAGCACTTTGCAACCCTTTGGACTATAGTCAGCCAGGCTCCTTTGTCCATGGGATTCTCTAGGCAAGAATACTGGAGTGGGTTGTCGTTTCCCCCTCCAAGGGATCTCCCTGACCCAGGGATCAAACCCATATCTCCTGTGTCTCCTGCATTGCAGGTGGATTCTTTACCTGTTGAGCCATCAGGGAAGCCCCCCGATTTTTTTTTTTTTAAGGAAGCAACAAAGACTTCCTAGAGGGTTTTGGCAAGGCTTCATAGGAAGACCATGAGCAAAGGTATGATCACATAATTTACTCACTCAGCCAGGTATTACTGCTCATATTTCTAATACTGAAAAAAACTTTCACTACATGCTTGCTATCTAAGTTCTTAAGTGTGGAACCCATATTTAATCAATATTTACCTAAACTTAATTTTCTTTTCACTAGAGAAAGCTGCTTTGAGGTCCCTGCAGAATAAATCAAATACCAGTTTTAAAGCCTTGCGGGCAGAGGAGAGTTGACATTTAGTTTTGTAAGGCCATACACAGGCAGAAAACCATGTGTGACATTAAAAAATGACTAAAGAAAACAAAACAATCCTCATAATGAGGAGAGCTTAAGCCACATTGAAGAAAATAAAAAAGTATAACAGCTATGATTTCAATACTATGTAGATTATGGTATATTCCTTTATCATTAGAGACCTATTTGACACTTATTACATGTCTCGAGATGGAATTTAAAGGTAGATGAACTGTGCCTTTATTAATAATTTGATACTGTGTTTATCTTTTCATCAGACATTTCAAATAAACAAGGGAATCTATCTTAACTGATACATGACTTAATTCTGCTGAGAGAAAACTAAGAATGAAGAGGAGGATTAGAAAAAAAAAACTAGCAGGAAATTAGAACTACTATTTAACAAAGTTTGAAAGTTTGAGAGAAACGTATAGGGATTCCAAAGAAAACAATGTAATTGTGATGTTGATGAAGCAATTACACTCTAAGTGTTATGTGTGGCTAAGACCTCTGTAAAATGTTTATGGAAATAAATTGAACTGAATTTATTTTCATTTAGTTATCTGCAACCAGACATAATTTTTTAAAGGCAAACAAACATAAGAGAATAGTGAAGAGTGAAAATATTTTGAACTATTTTTAGTAATTTAACAAAATAATATTTCCTACCTGGACTTGAGCTAATACTTCTACATTTTATTGCTTAACAAATGAAATGTAATACTTTTAACATAACTCTGTGTCATTAAGTACTTTTGTATAAAATGTGTCTGAGAATTGGGACAGGGTCAAAGTTAGCTTTTCCATTAACTGTGAGAAAGTTATTAGGCAAATTAAAAGAAACAATTTTAAGGGAAATGCTTACCTAATGAAGAGAACAAAACTTCGAGACATTTCTGAAAACTCATTTACAGAAAAGTAATAAAATTGTTCTCTGTCAAGTGGTTTGTGCAGATTAAGTTAATGCATTAATTTTTGATTTCCATTCAATTATTAAAACAAATTTCTTAGTAAGTCACTATGCATATTAGGAACTATAGATTTGTATCATTTAGATCATAAATACCTTTTTCATTTGAATATCATCTTCTCACTTAATAAGTATAAGATGACTCAAACACAGTATCTGAAGGTTTTACTCATTTAAACTGGTGAGCTGGGCCAAGTTAGACATTTCATGTTATACTATTGTGATTAGTTGCAATTAACATATCTACTCTTAGACTGGATGTGGGCTATAGCAAAGTAAACTACTGATGGCTCACACTGGGATGGTGTTTTCCAGAAACTGATCAAAGTCATTTTAGAACTGGGTCATGTCTTCTCTGAAAATATCCAGGAAAGGTCAGAGTGTTTTCATTGTCAGTTCACTGATGATTGGTTCTTACCAGTATCTCCTAATTGTTATACTGGGCAAAATATCACACTAGAAAATGGTCATTGTCTCAAATTTATCATTCATTCAGGCATAGAGATTAATCAGTCACACTAAGTAAGATCGGACCTTAGGAAAATGCCAGGACCTAATATTAAGAGTTTGACCAGTTCCAGGAGGATGCTGAAGATATTTCACTAAGTAGAAAATATTAAGAAGGTGCTAAGCTTTCTGAACTTTGCAACCATGAAATTAAAAGATGCTTACTCCTTGGAAGGAAAGTTATGACCAATCTAGATAGTATATTATAAAGCAGAGACATTACTTTGCCAACAAAGGTCTGTCTAGTCAAGGCTATGGTTTTTCCAGTGGTCATGTATGGATATGAGAGTTGGACTGAGAAGAAAGCTGATCGCTGAAGAATTGATGCTTTTGAACTGTGGTGTTAGAGAAGACTCTTGAGAGTCCTTTGGACTACAAGGAGATCCAACCAGTCCATTCTAAAGGAGATCAATCCTGGGTGTTCATTGGAAGGACTGATGCTAAAGCTGAAACTCCAATACTTTGGCCACCTCATGAGAAGAGTTGACTCATTGGAAAAGACCCTGATGCTGGGAGAGATTGGAGGCAGGAGGAGAAGGGGACAACAGAGGATGAGATGGCTGGATGGCATCACTGACTCGATGGACATGAGTTTGAGAAAACTCTGGGAGTTGGTGATGGACAGGGAGGCCTGGCGTGCTGTGATTCATGGGGTCGCAAAGAGTTGGACACGACTGAGCGACTGAACTGAACTGGGCTGAAGCTTTCTGAAGATTCCCTGGTGGCTCGGTTGGTAAAGTATCTGCCTGCAATGAAGGAGACTCAGTTTCAATCCCTGGGGTGACAAGATCCCCTGGAGAAGGGAATGGCAACCATTCCAGTATGTTTACCTGGGAAATCCCATGGACAGAGGAACTGCGTGGGCTACAGTCCATGGTGTTCCAAGAGCCAGACATTACTTAGCAACTAAACCACCACCAAGCCTTCTGAGAGGATTACATACAAACAAAGGGTGTACCAACTTTACAAGATGATGGAGATAAAAGCTAGATGCCAGAAAATAGTGAATGAGGACCAAGCAAGAGCACTATTGCAAGAAATAAAGCCTGACACTGTTATAGTGGTTTGTGCTTCTAGGGTTTTTTGGGGGGTTTTGTAGCTCAGGAAGCTTTTTTTATTTTTTATTTTTGCTGCACTGGATCTTAGTGGTGGCATGCAGGATCTAGCTCTAGTTTCCTGACGAGGGATCCAATCTGAATCCCCTGCATCAGGAGGGTGAAATCTTAAACACTGGATCACAAGGGAATATCCTCAGATGTTTTAAAATTGAAAGATGTATATATTACCATTTAGTGCTCCAACAAAACAGACAATTATGTGTTAGGAAGAAGGATTTTTGTTTTAAATGAAAAATAATACAAAATAATGGATAATGTGGAAAGAGAGTCAGAGGAAAGCATACATACACATGCATGTACATGCATGTAAACATTCCACATGTGCGACTCTATAACTAGATATATATATCTTATTTAATCTGTACCACACTTTCCCTTACATGGATAGATCAGTATCATTTTCCAAATTTTATAGGAGACAAAGAGAACAGATAATAGAAAGATTCCTAACCTAATTGCACAAGTAAGTGAAGGAACTGGTATATCACCCTATTTATCTCTCCAAAAAGGTCATGTTCTTCATTCTATGTATATTACTTTGCCTCTCAGTGGTGGCTAATTTATGGAATGCAAACTTTATCTCAGTGTTAGACTGAAATAACTAAATAAATGATATTTGCCTGATCACTTTCTAATATATTGAATTTTGGTTTGATATATATACATATATGTATATATGTGTATGTATCAACAGAGATAGGCACATATTTTATGGATGCAATAGTTAAGTTCTTGAATTTTTAAACTCATTACTGGAAAAAATTAAAACTACAATTAAAAATGACCTGTGGGAATTCCCTGGTGGCACAGTGGTAAAGAATCTACCTGCCAGTGCAGGAGACGCAGGTTTGATTCCTGGTCTGGAAAGATCCTACATTCAACAATACAACTAAGTCTGTGGGCTACAATTGTTGAATCTGTGCTCTAGAGCCCAGAAACGCTGAGCTCATGCTCTGCAACAAGGGGAGCCACCAAACGGAGAAACCCTTGCACCACATCTAGAGAGTAGTTCCCACTCTCCCCAGCTAGAGAAAAGTCCATGCAGCGACAGAGACTCAGTACAGCCAAAACAAATAAAATATTTGTAAAAATTATTTTTAAAAAATGACCTATGAGTATATAGTGATTCATTGTACACATTTTCTGTCTGAATCAGCTTTATAAATTGTAACATGCTGTAAGTATTAACAAGAAGTAAGGTGATCAGTTTTTCCAATTTTTTTCTGGGATCAAGGAATTTTTCGGGCCTCAGGACACTCAGCGCTAGTACTGAGAAAGTCAGTCCTCACTCAGCAAACGTGAAATAGTGGATTGTCCTAAGTAAGACATTCTTAAAGCCCTAGATATGTTTCCTTGAAGTAGAAATATTCAACTATTCTATAGGTAGTAGGATCTGTGCATTGACTCAAGGTAAGGTTTAAGTTGCAGATGTTATGTGCAGATAACACCTCAGACCCTTGGCAACACAGAGATAAAGGGGCCACAAGTAATTTAGAGGGCATTGGGTAAGAAAGACAAACAGGCACAAAATGTGTATAATCTGTCTTATGTTTGCCAAAATCTGCAAAACAATTGGATGCTAAGGGCAGCAAAGAAGGACCTATTCATTGCATAGTTTTACAATCATTTAAATACAGAAGAACTCTAAATAATATCAGGCAGTTTAATTGGAGTAAATGAGAAAAGAAGAAAGGGATTCCTGAAACTAATGGAGATTCTACTTAAGGAATGGCAGCATGAGAATTTCTTCCAGTGAAACAAGCAAAAATGGTGAAAATTATACTAAAAACAGTTTGCTCTCTCTGGAAGATTTCCTAAAAGCATATAGCAAATGACGAAACATTTATGCAAGAAGATTGACTAAAACTTGTTAAGAACAGCAAGAGGCAGTGGCACTTGACCCAGGAGCTGCTTTCTCACTTCCACTCTCATCTGCCAGTTCAGCCGGATAGAAAATTCTCTCCGGACCCTGAACAGAATGGTTGAGAAAAGATGGCTCCTCTGTCCTCCGCTGTCAATCATGGGATATATCATCTTTCTGGGAGGGGCAGGATGCCACTGTTTTCAATCTCCACCTCTGAGTTCTCAGAAGAGAAATTCCTAGTTGAGCAGTTGGCCGCTTGCTTCCTCCACTCAATCCCACTCACAGGGCAGAAGTCCTCTCCCAGGCAGGATGAAAATTTGGAGTCTAGTCACCCTCACTTCATGTTGTTTGTTTCATTCCTAGAGAGTCTAAATGAGAATGAAAAGAGAAGACCATCCTGTCTCCATCCAGGACCTGTAGAAGTTAGAGAATTTCCCAGGGTAAAAGCGTCTGTAGGACTAGACAACTTTAGCTCTTCTCCAAATATTTGCTGCCCTTTATTTCCCAGCTTTAACAGACATAAAATTATAAAGGTATTAATTTAAAAAATGTTTTACTAAATTTTTTGCTATATCAATATATATAGATTGTTGTTTAGTTGATAAGTCGTGTCTAACTCTCTTGTGACCCCCTGGATGGTAACCTTCCAGGTTCCTCTGTCCATGGGATTTCCCAGGCAAGAATACTGGAGTGGGTTGCCATTTCCTTCTCCAGGGGATCTTCCAGACTCAGGGGTCAAACCTGTGTCTCTTCAGTGACTGGTGGGTTCTTTACCTCTGAGCTACCACCAGGAAAAAAATATGTTAATATATATGTATATGTGTATATGGGCTTCCCTTGTGGCTCAGCTGATAAAGAATCCAACCGAAATACGGGAGACCCCAGTTCAATCCCTCGGTCAGGAAGATCCCCTGGAGAAGGAAATGGCAACCCATTCCAGTATTCTTACCTGGAAAATCCCATGGATGGAGGAGCCTGGCAGGCTACAGTCCATGGGTTGCAAAGAATTGGACAGAACTGAGCGACTTCACTTTCACTTTTCACTTTCACTCATTGGAGAAGGAAATGGCAACCCACTTTAGTGTTCTTGCCTGGAGAATCCCAGGGACGGGAGAGCCTGGTGGGCTTCCGTCTATGGGGTCACAGAGTCGGACACGACTGAAGTGACTTAGCAGCAGCAGCAGCACATAGGAATAAAATTTCTATATTTTATTAGAATTAAGTTAGCATAAATTTCAATCTACGTTAAACAGTATACAGTACAACCTGGAGCAGATAAAAAGAAAATAACTAAAAATATAGAGTATAACATTATTATTTAATAAAAGAATTAGTATTCCATTGGAATAATATGCACACAATGCAAAAGGAAGTAGCAGAGGAGAAATCCAGAAACACCACACCTTCACAATCTTCAATCTATAGAAGTGAAATTTCCAGGTAGTTGGAGCTTACCCCAAGTAATGAATTAAATGAAAAAAAAAAAGAACTAATAAGTTTAAAACATCTTAAAACTTACCACCTACAGCACAACTTGAATATATGAAAATGATTGAATTGTTCAGTTTAAATTGGGAAATTGTATAATATGTGATGTGCTAGTCGTTCTGTTGTGTCTGACTCTTTGTAACCCCATAGACTACAGCCCACCAGGCTCTTCTGTTCATGGAATTCTCCAGGCAAGAATGCTGGAATGGGATGCCAATCCCTTCTCCAACAGTATGTGGATAAAGCTATTATTTAAAATAGGGTTTAGGAAAAAAGGAAGCATATGTTTGAAAAGTGAGACTTTATTGTAGTGCTCAGAGCAAAATATGTTTGTTAAGATCAGAACAGAACGATCATAGGAAACAATAATTAAAAAAAAATTCCATCCATGAAAAGTGCATGGGAATTCCATCCATTGTGTATGGATATTAGTAATAGAAACTCAGCACTGCAAGCTATATTCAGGCTCTCCAGTCACACTTAGATTTAATGCTCTACCATATATGCACCAAACATGAATATTTTTACATCAGTATTTGATTCCTCTTGGTGCTTATCGTTTTCTGAGGAAACCCATTATGACCGTGTGCAGCTCTGACATCAAAGTCTTCATTCTATTTATCCAAAATAATAATTCCTATAGATTCCATTTTCCTGTCCTATCTCCATCACACTGAGACATGACAAGTAAATCTGACACCCGCTTCACATGAGTATCCTGGTCAAAGTAAAGGCCACCAGCATGCTTCGTGTTTTCTTTCCTTCAGCCTGTATGTGAATGTGTTCTAAATCATTTCAGTCGTGTCTGACTCTTTGCAACCCCAAGGACTGTAGCCCACCAGTCTCCTCTGTCCATGGGATTCTCCAGGCAAGAATACTGAAGTGGGTTGCCGTGGCCTCCTCTAGGGGATCTTCCCGGGCCCAGGGATCAAACCCACATCTCTTATGTCTCCTGCATTAGCAGGCAGATTCTTTACAACTAGCACCACCTGGGAAGCCCAGCCTGCATAGCCCTAGTTATTTCAACCACTCACAACGCATTGAATTAAATCTCTTCCCAGCTCTAGTGACTCTCTTTGTCTCTTGGCATGATTCTGGTTTACAGGAAATGCTTACAGTCTTGTCCCCTTCAATACATTTACCCTCTGCCTTAAAAGTGATTAACAGTTATCCCATACCCTACTTATACCCTTTGAACTGTTCATTAACTACAAGATCACGTTTTATCTCTTTAATATAATTTACAAGACCCTCCTTGACATTAATAGCTTATCTGTCTTTCAGGTTATTATTCCTTTCATATATTTTACAGAAATTCCTAACAGCTTATAGTTTCCCACAAAATCTCTATGGTTTTCCTACTGGTGTTGATGTTCCTAAAATACCTTTCCTCTTCCTTTGTCTGCCTCCTTCTTATAAATAATTCCTTTATAGCCTTCTGAAAGTGAAAGGGGGCTTCCCTGATGTCTAAGACTGTAAAGAATCTGCCTTCAATTCAGGAGACCTGGGTTCGATCCCTGGGTCAGGAAGATCCCTTAGAGAAGGAAAGGGTTACCCACTCCAGTGTTCTTGCTTGGAGAATTCCAAGGACAGAGGAACCTGGTGGGCTTGGTTTTGCAGTCTATGGTTTTGTTGCTGCTGTTGATGTTGCTAAAATATCTTTCCTCCTCTCCTTACTTTGTCTGCCTCTCTCTTCTCATAAATAATTCCTTTATTGCCTTCTAATGCCAGTCAAACATCATGTGCAGGAAGGTTTGCCCGAACCAATAGGTATTGAACCAGGGATCTTCTTTGTACTCCTGTATTGTCTTTTCTGTCCTTCTATCAAACATAATAATCCTCTTTATATACATTCTTCCAACTCGACTCATTATTTGTGAGCTTTATACTTTATAATTTCCTTTGTGATTCAATCCTACTACAATGTCTGCAGCATAGTGGGCACTCAGCAAATATTTAGTGAATTCTACCATTAAACACCGGGCTTCCCTGGTGGCTCAGAGGTTAAAGCGTCTGCCTCCAATGCGGGAGACCCGGGTTCGATCTCGGGGTCGGGAAGATCCCCTGGAGAAGGAAACGGTAACCCACTCCAGTATTCTTGCCTGGAGAACCCCAGTCTACCTCAAACTAGGCATGATACCAAGTTGAATAAAGGTGTTGAAAATGGGTACTGTGAGAAGATGCTTTTTTGTTCCAAAAAGGGCATCTTGCAAATAGAATGAAGCTCATTATATGCTGTACTCTCTGACTTTTAAGTTGATTTATAATTTTTAAGATCATTTCTGTGAGACAGGATGCTACACTGAACTCATAAAGCATCAATGCATTTAAAAAATCAACAATGGAAATATCAAAGGCAGATAAAAAGCTTGGTTCTTACTCTGATCCTATCAGTTACTAATGAATACTGACAAGTTATAAATCTCCACCTATAAAGACAAACTAGTTTTGATCTAGTTCTAAAATGTTATGCACACTGTCCCAATTTTAAGTAACCTGTTTGTCAAGATTAAAACTTGCTGTTTTGAAACACAAGCCTTAATTAACATTTCATGATGACCTGGGATTTAGAGGGACTGACTACAATGATGTCATCTGTCTTCAGCCACTGTTTGTTAAGGACCTCACCTTGATTCTCTAATCACAAAAATGGTGATAAATATATTGTGCATTTAGCCTTTTGATTAGCAGAGCCTTTTCACTTAAAATGGTCCATTTAAAATTGGTAAGACTACACAATGATAATTATGTGGGAAACATTTATGACCTGGTTCAAATATCAGCTGTAAAGCTTTCTAGTTTGTGAACTTCAGGAGTTTCCTCACCTGTGGAATGAGGAGATTAATAATATCATTATTTAGGGCTGTTGTGAGAATTTATTAACATATGTAAATATTTAGAGCAATACCTGGCACAGGGAAAGATTTCAAAATGTCTGTTAATATGATGATTGAAAATATACCTTTAAAATAATTTTACATACATCACTCTATGTGTTCACTGCTACATAAAGATTTATACAAACGCAATTTTTTTAAAAAATTCGTATTCTTGGATTTCTTATTCCAAGTGTTTTACATAAAGCAAGCAGATCACTTACTATCAAGGAGTTTGGCTAATAAAGAACATAAAGAGACAGTATAGCCAAGGTCACTTTTTTTAAGAAACTTGTTCTGATACTTAAGAGTAATAAAACAACCATGGTCCTTTTTTGTGTGTTTGAAGAAAATATTTCTGTGCAATTATAGCACCTGTCAGTTTAAAAATTCCCCTTAGTTTCCCTAACATGATTTTCTTTTTTTTTCTGTCCATGGAAACAAAGATGCTACCTCTGTTCTGACCTAAGTTCTTTGTAGTTGTTTCCAGATGCCTGCCCCACCCCCAGCTCTTCCCACAGCCACCATTAAGGAATCTTTTACTGCTTGAAAAAGTTTTAATATTCAGCAGGTTAAGGAAACCCATGGTCAGCTTTAGAATTTTAGTCTCTGCTGAGCTTTCAAGGTGTCAAGACCCTAAAATAATATGAACAGCAGGAGTACTAAATCTTTCATTATTCCCAGTTTCCCCTTGAGCATACTGACTTTGCAATAAAGAAGCTGTCACTTACACTCTTCTTTATTGCAAGGAGGGTAATAGCTACAGGGAGAAAAATAAGGAACTGTGTCAAGTTAGCCTGACTGCCATTATGATGAACGTGTAATCATTGCACATTTGCATCTCCTCTTTTTATCCACAGGTACCTCATAGATTGGAAGAGTGATGGGGACAGCTACTTTACAATAGATGCGACTGAAGGAACCGTCGCCACTAATGAATTACTAGACAGAGAAAGCACCGCGCAGTATAATTTCTCCATAATTGCGAGTAAAGTTAGTAAGTATGGCGTGGACGGAATCAATGTTATACTGCAGTCCTTTGAATTTCACACTCTTAAACGAGTCCCTGCTGAGCTGTTTTTCAGTTTTGGACTGACAGCTGAGTGGTCTCCAGGGGAAACTCAGAAACCTGCTCCTTTTCCTCATAGCCTGAGTCCAGAAAAATTGTGACAGCTGCCACTGCACCTTGTTTGCACGACGGCAGGAATATCTAGCAGTGCTTTTCATGGTGTGAGCTCACTTCTTTCCACCTTGTAACCTTAAAATCTGCCATAATTCTAATGTCTTTCCATATTGCACCCCTGTATATATTATGCAGAGTTTCATAGGCCAGGCAGGAAGGAATCATCATCACATAAAATCACCTATTCTGAAATAGTTTTTGAAGTTAAAGAGAGCATAATTTTATTTATTTATTTACTTTTACTGTGTCATGTAGCATGTGGGATCTCCATTCTAGGGACTGAACCTGTGCCCCCTGGATGCTCAGAGTCTTAAGCACTGGCCCACTGAGAGAAGTCCTAAAGAGAGCATTTATAAAGTCACCCTTCTTCTTTCTCTCTTCTTTTGTTAGTGTATGAACACCACTGTGGAATATACAGGAGTTTTAAGTGCAGTTCTTCAAGGAATCATTTGGAATCTATAGGCTTGTTAGGCTTTACTCCTTGTGCTGGCTTCTGCATGGTTCAGAATCCTCTAGACTGTGATTGTAGGTCATGTGTGTTTGGCTGGACAGTGGAGGATATTATCAAGGTAATAAGTTTCCTAAGGTAGGAGTGGAGACATTGGCTAGGGTAGGAGTGGAGACATTGGCTATCAACATAGTTGTCTATAATGGAAGTGCATCATAGCAGTTCTTCTGCATAAGGTCTATTGAAAGATTTGAGGAAATTCCTTCTAAGTATTTTGTATATTCAGTTCAGTTCAGTCTCTCAGTCGTGTCCGAATCTCCGCGATCCCATGAATCAGCACGCCAGGCCTCCCTGTCCATCACCAACTCCCGGAGTTCACTCAAACTCATGTCCATCGAGTCGGTGATGCCATCCAGCCATCTCATTCTCTGTCGTCCCCTTCTCCTCCTGCCCCCAATCCCTCCCAGCATCAGGGCCTTTTCCAGTGAGTCAACTCATCGCATGAGGTGGTCAAAGTATTGGAGTTTCAGCTTTAGCATCAGTCCTTCCAATGAACACCCAGGATTGATCTCCTTTAGAATGGACTGGTTGGATCTCCTTGCAGTCCAAGGGACTCTCAAGAGTCTTCTCCAGCACCACAGTTCAAAAGCATCAATTCTTTGGCGATCAGCTTTCTTCACAGTCCAACTCTCACATCCGTACATGACCATGGGAAAAACCATAGCTTAGACTAGACGGACCTTTGTTGGCAAAGTAATGTCTCTGCTTTTTAATATGCTATCTAGGTTGGTCATAACTTTCCTTCCAAGGAGTAAGCGTCTTTTAATTTCATGGCTATAATCAGCATCTGATGGGACCAGATGCCATGATCTTTGTTTTCTGAATGTTGAGCTTCAAGCCAACCTTTTCACTGTACATAGGAAAGTGTTTATCACACTCGGTTGTCTGACTCTTTGAAACTCCATGGACTATAGCCCACCAGGCTCCTCTGTCCATAGGATTTCTCAGGCAAGAATGCTGGAGTGGGCTGCCATTTTCTTCTTCAGGAGATCTTTCTGACCCAGGGATCAAATCTGTGTCTCCTCTATTGGCAGCCTGGTTCTTTACGACTCAGTCACTGGGGAAGCCCATTTTATATATTCTAGTGTGTATATGTTAATACCAAACTCCTAACTTATCCCTTCTCCAATTTTCCCCTTTGCTAACCATAAGCTTGTTTTCTAAGTCTGTGAGCTTATTTTTGTTTTGCAAATAAACTCACTTTTATTATTTTTTTAGATTCCACATAAAAGTGATATCATATATTTAACTTTGGCTTTACTTCATTTAGCTTAATAATCTCTAGATCCATCCATGTTGCTGCAAATGTTATTTTTTCACATAAATCTCTCATATACCTCCAGTTGATAAGAGAGCACTCCCCTTTTTGCTACTGCTTCTAGGATCAAAATGGACTAAGTGGACTGCCCAAGTACTAAGTCTCTTCATGTAATTTTTGAGTTATTTGGTGTTGGCATTCTGAGCATCCCATCTGCCCATGAACTTGTTATGAGCACCCAGTGGTAGACCCTACAGCTTCTTAATTTCAGATCCAGGGCCCCTTGTGCCTGGGTGATTGTTTTCTTGGGAGAGTTCACAGCATGGTTTCTCAATTCCACCTTTCTATTGTGTCCACTCGATCCTGAGGAAATTCACACATCCCTGCCATGCTAAACCCGTACACTGAAGGCTGCTTCTCTACTGTATGCTTTCTCTGTCCTGCTGTCTCCTTTCAAATCTGCCTTCCTTGTTCAGTTAGCCTCTCTGAGTGGATCATCCAGTCAGCTGCCTGAACAGACATGGAATGTTAGCTTGGCCTGTTCTCTTTAAATGCTTTTCTGATTTAAAGTTTCCTTTCCTGCTAGATATCTTTCTTCCTTCCCACATCACCTCCTATTATGGTTCATATGTTATTCATCATCTTTTTCACACTTTCAATTATTTCAACTCTGAATTACTTCCTTCATCCATAATACTGGGGCAGTTTAACCATACTATAGTTAGAAAATAAACTTTAGTTTTCTGAGATCTTTGACAAGTAGAGTGAAAATGAGATATCTAAGTTATGGGGTAGAAGACCTCTATGAACTACATTATATTCACTCTGATGATTTGGATGTATTAGGTCATAACTGACCAGAAGTGAAAAAGTTGGCTTAAAGCTCAACATTCAGAAAACTAAGATCATGGCATCTCGTCCCATCACTTCATGGGAAATAGATGAGGAAACAGTGGAAACAGTGTCAGACTTTATTTACTGGGCTCCAAAATCACTGCAGATGCTGATTGCAGCCAGGAAATTAAAAGACGCTTACTCCTTGGAAGGAAAGTTATGACCAACCTAGATAGTATATTGAAAAGCAGAGACATTACTTTGCCAACAAAGGCCCGTCTAGTCAAGGCTATGGTTTTTCCCGTAGTCATGTATGGATGTGAGAGTTGGACTGTGAAGAAAGCTGATTGCCGAAGAATTGATGCTTTTGAACTGTGGTGCTGGAGAAGACTCTTGAGAGTCCCTTGGACTGAAAGGAGATCCAACCAGTCCATTCTAAAGGAGATCAGTCCTGGGTGTTCATTGGAAGGACTGATGCTAAAGCTGAAACTCCAATACTTTGACCACCTCATGCGAAGAGTTGACCCATTGGAAAAGACTTTGATGCTGGGAGGGATTGGGGGCAGGAGGAGACAGGGATGACAGAGAATGAGATGGCTGGATGGCATCACCAACTCGATGGACATGAGTTTGAGTGAACTCCGGGAGTTGGTGATGGACAGGGAGGCCTGGCATGCTGTGATTCGTGGTGTTGCAGAGAGTCAGACATGACTGAGTGACTGAACTGAACTGAAATGAACTGACCAGAAGTAGCTTATTCAAATAATTTCTATTTTTAAAGACCTATTGTCTATAATAAAATAGTTTTCATTAAAGCTATTCTGTGTCACCTAACCTTTCTGTTAATACACATGGAAAATGTTTATTTCTTTTTTTAAGGCAGATATTAGATCCAGTACCTTAATTCAAGATGAAAGTCTGCCTCTAGTTCTTCACTCACCGGTACTATAGCTCTAAAAGTTCTCCTTCTCCCCATGGGGTACAAAAGCCACCAAAAACATCATCGTGGTGTGAGGGCACCTGTAGTAGCAGTTTCGACACTTCAGCTCAGAGCCTGGACTTTAACCATTTGGAGAATGTAAGGGGAGTAAGCACTTTACAACACAAACGTCATTGTTCCTAAATTGGTCATTTTTCAAACTTAGAAAACCAGATTTTTTAAAAATTTATTTTATGTTGAAGCACAGTTGATTAATGATATTGTGCTATTTTCAGGCCATATTTTGTTAATTATCAGTATAATTAGGGCACACAGCGACTCCACTCCAGTCTCTACCTTCTATGTCAGGTCAGTTCAGCTCACTCATGTCCAGCTCTTTGAAATCCCCTGGACTGCAGCACGCCAGGCTTTCCTGTCCATCGCCAAGTCCCAGAGCTTGCTCAAACTCATGTCCATTGAGTTTGTGATGCCATCCAACCATCTCATTCTCTGTTGTCACCTTCTCCTCCCGCCTTCAATCTTGCCTAGCATCAAGGTCTTTTTAAGGACTCAGTTCTTTTCATCAGGTGGCCAAAGTTTTGGAGTTTCAGCTTCAGTGTCAGTTCTTCCAATGAATATTCAGGACCGATCTCCTTTAGGATTGACTGGTTTGATCTCCTTGCAGTCCAGGGGAATCTCAAGAGTCTTCTCCAACACCACAATTCAAAAGCATCAATGCTTTGGTGCCCAGCTTTCTTTATGAACCAACTCTCACATCCATACATGACTACTGGATAAAACCATAGCTTTGATGATGGACCTTTGTTGGCAAAGTAATGTCTCTGCTTTTTAATATGCTGTCTAGGTTGGTCATAGCTTTTTTCCAAGGAGCAAGCATCTTTTAATTTCATGGCTGCAGTCACATCCTATGTACTTTTTACCTAAATGCAGCTTAGGAAACCCCACAGTGTGGAGTCTCATCAGTTATGTTGGCACTCACTGGGACATATGCAGAACTGGGACTTAGACTCACAACCCATCCATATGCACACCTTGTAAGAGCGCGGCTGGCTAATATTTCTAAATTATCTACTTCAATCCACTCCATTGTCTATTCAAAGACTACTGAGAGGAATTTAGCATCTTCAAAGAAGTCTGGTGAGACAAACATTATGCACCTTACACCTCCATGGAAAGGAAAGAGGCTAAGATTGGGGGCGGAAGGAGAAGGGGATGACAGAAAATGAGATGGCTGGATGGCATCACCGACTCGATGGACATGAGTTTGAGTGAACTCCGGGAGTTGGTGATGGACAGGGAGGCCTGGCGTGCTGTGATTCATGGGGTCACAAAGAATCGGACACGACTGTGCGACTGAACTGAACTGAACTGAAGCACATATCATGTGGTAATTAATGATTCTGCAATAAGAGTAGGTTATTGTGGGTTTTATTTGAGCTCACAGAGTTTAAAAGTCAACTTTATTTAAATTTTAATATATAAGGTTGCTTTCTCTGCTCAAACTAGACAGCCTGAGCAGGAAATTAATGTCATGGTGAATGACTATGAAATAAATAGCCCACATTTGCCTTGCCAAGTGGAAAAAAATTGTGTAAATGTACCTTACTGCAGATTATACTAGCATATGCCTTGGCCCTAACCCTTCTATAAAAACTCTCAGATGAAACGAAATGGTACAATGATTGAACAACTTCCAATTAATTAAAAAGCAGTCATTAATCAGTGTTACAACAGTTGGTGGTCCAAATAATTTTATTAGACCCCTAATAATTCTTGAATGCATTACTGCTTTGCTGTTTTTATGATACTAATCTTGCGAATTGAAAAAAATGTGGAAGTCTCAAAAATTCACTTCATTCAAATTATCAGAAACTTTCAACAGCAAATGTTTCTAGCTTTTTGTGTTTTTTGAGAGTGTTAACTATAGCACATATTACTATACAAAGATAATTATAAATAACTACATTAAAGCCTTAGAAAATTTACGAAGTTATAAAAGGATGATACCAGAGACTATTCTTATTTTCTTGATTGTGTTAGTTATCCAGATGGTGATACATTGTTCCCATTCATTGTGGAACAGATCAGAAATCAGTGATAGACTTACTAAGTGCTATATTTGGGGAATATGTTGTATGTTAGTACACCATTATAAGCTGGGATTAAACTGTAAGGTAATTAATTTTAAGGTTATTTAACTTATAACTCGGAGAAGGCAATGGCAAGCCACTCCAGTACTCTTGCCTAGAAAATCCCGTGGACGGAGGAGCCTGGTGGGCTGCAGTCCATGGGGTCGCTACGAGTCAGACATGACTGAGCGACTTCACTTTCACTTTTCACTTTCACACATTGGAGAAGGAAATGGCAACCCACTCCAGTGTTCTTGCCTGGAGAATCCCAGGGACGGGGGAGCCTGGTGGGCTGCCGTCTATGGGGTCACACAGAGTCGGACACGACTGAAGTGACTTAGCAGCAGCAACTTATAACTGCTTTGCTTTAATGTTTCTTACTTCAACATAATGCAAATAATCTCATCTTCAGTAGAGAAAAATCAACCTGAGATTATTATCTATAATAGGCTCAACAAAATTTCATCTAATTTTTTATAAAGTTCTATAGAACATTATTTACATTCAAAGCATTATTCGTTGTGGGTTAAAACTAAGATCAAAGTCTGTTCCTAAGGAGAGTTTGGGAATAGTTAAAAGTTGATCCAAATTAATTTAGTTAGTTAAAACTATGCAACTTATGCTGAATTCAACGGACTTAAATGTACTCTCAGATAGCCTTCAGAGGAAAGTTGCAAAAGATTTATACTGACCAAACGGGTCATTAAGAAATGAAAGATTTAAACAAAATAAATAAACTTTTTTGGTAGAATTTTTTAAAGGGTTTCCTTCTGCCTGTGTTCCAAATAGACATAGAAAGTGTTCTCAGGCCAGATGAGAAAAAGTACCTAATTTTCTATAAAATTGTAAGAAATGTTTTAAGGTAGTAAACCAAACTATTATAGTAACTTTATATATATTCACTCAATTTATTGTTATCCACATTGCAAGAGTGAAGAAAATGTAAGCTAAGATACATTTCGTCACACAGTGAATGACTAACCAAAACAAGACTGAAGCCAGGGCTTCCCAGGTGGCACTGATGGTAAAGAATCCACTTTCCAATGCAGGAAACATAATAAGACACAGGTTTGACTCCTGGGTCAGGAAGATCCCTTGGAGGAGAAAATGGCAACCCACTCCAGTATTCTTGCCTGAAAAATTAAATGAACAGAGGAGCCTGGTGGGTTGCAGTCCATATGGTCATAGAGTTGGACATGACTTAGCAACTGAAAAACAACATTTGCATTGTACAAATATGTACATTTGAATTGTACAAATAACTGAATTGAAATTATTGTTAATCTTGGCATCTATTATCTATCTATCCATCTATCCGTCTATTTCAGCTCATTAGATTACTTACCTATTAGAGTTCTATAGTTAATTTGCATTTAAAAAATAATATGTGAATGTGAAATTGTTAGTCCCTCAATCATGTCTGACTCTGTGATCCTATAGACTGTAATCCACCAGGCTCCTCTGTCCATGGCATTCTTCAGGTGAGAATACTAGAATGGGTAGTCATTCCCTTCTCTAGGGGGTCTTCCCCATCCAGGGATTGAACCTGGCACACTCACATTGCAGGCAATACTTTCCTGCCTGATCTACAAAGACTCAAAATATGAGACTAGGGAAATATATGTGCAATGGTATGTGTGTGGCCGTGTTGTAGGTGGGTAGATTTCGATCTCTATCCAATAGATATTCATCACTAGATCACACTCAAAAAAACTACAACAGTTCCTAATGATTTCATTGTGATAATTTCCCTATATTTAGAAAATCCTGTCTACCTATACTATGCCACCTCCTACCATTAATGGCAGTGTCTTTTCCAGTGCCAAAGACATAAAGAAGATCCTGGACAGAGCAAGGACCAATGAGGTAGATGATGACCTGACTCAACAAGGTCACCAGTGAGCCGAAAGGAAAACAACACTGAAGATATCAGTCACTGTCCAGGGTATTAGCGAGCTGGCCAGCACACCTGCCTCCAGAGGGTGACTCTGCAACTCCTGCTGATGCTTCAGCCCACGCATCATCAGCAGAGAAAAGAGAGAGGAAGGAGGAGGAGGTGGAGGAGTCAGATGACTCCATGGATTTTGTCTTCTTCAAATAGAGTTCTGCTCCCCTGCAAAAGTGATGTCTTGCCATTTCTTATCAGTGATATCACTTTTGCCTCAGCAAAGCAGGAGACTAGGGCTTGATCCCTGGGTTGGGAAGATCCCAGGGAGAAGGGAATGCTACCTATTCCAGTATTCTTGCCTGGAGAATCCCATGGACAGAGGACCCTGATGGGCTACAGTCCAGAGGGTCACAAAGAGTTGGACACGACTGAATGACTAACAGATACGTACTAAATAGAAGCAAATCATTAGATCCAGACCACACTTAAGGACAGAACATTACATGGAGGTAACTTATGTGGGTGGGCCTGCCTGGTGGTGCTAGCAGCAAAAAACTCGCCTGTTAGTGTTGGAGACCTAAAAGGTGTGGGTTCCATCCCTGGGTTGTGGAGTTTCCCTGGAGGAGGGCATGGCAACCCTTTCCAGTATTATTGCCTGGAGAATCCCATGGACTGAGGAGTCTGACAGGCTATAGTCCATAGGGTCACACAGAGTCAGACATGACTGAAGTCACTTAGCACACACACAACTCATGTGGGTTCCAGGAAGTGGGGATCCTTGGGACCCATTTTAGAAGGTTGCCTACCATATGTGTTTTCTCAGCAACTAAACAAGTCTAGTGGCTCAGTTGGTAAAGAATCCACCTGCAATGCGGGAGACCTGGATTTGATCCCTCGGTTGGGAAGATCCCCTGGAGAAGGACATGGCAACCCACTGCAGTATTCTTGCTTGGAGAATCCCCATGGACAGAGGAGCCTGGCGGGCTACAGTCCATAGGGTTGCAGAGTCAGACATGACTGAGTGACTAAGCACACACACACAAAGACAAGTGTTTCTAAAAGTGAAGTGAGTTTAGAGGCTGCATTACTTAATCACTGCTGCTAAGTCGCTTCAATCGTGTCCAACTCTTTGCCACACCTATGGACTCTAGTCAACAGGTTCCTCTGCCCATGTGATTCTCCAGGCAAGTATACTGGAGTGGGTTGCCGTTTCCTCCTCCAGGGGATCTTCCTGACCCAGGGATCGAACCCACATCTGTAAGTCTCCTGCATTGGCAGGTGGGTTCTTTACCACTTGGGAAGCCCATTACTTAATCTCTAGGCCTGAAAATTTTGTGAAAAAGACAATAATCTTGTTGAATTCATTAAGAATACAAGCAAAATACACACTGCTGTAAGAAAAAATACTTATTTAATTATTTTTATTATCAAAAATAATATTTTTTTTAAATAAAAAAATTAAAAGCATAAGCATAGTATATCACATCATAGGAATTATCATTTGAGCTGCGTCTTTAAAGATGGAGAAGATATGAAAAAGGTGGAAAGGAAGGGCTTCTAGGTGGAGAAAACATCTTTAGCAAAGACAGGATGGTATCAAAGCTCATGTTTGGATGAAAAATTACAAGTAGGGTAGTACAGTGGGTGTCCAGAGTGTGGAGAGGAGGTTAAAGGAAATACATTCAGAAAGGAAGCCTGAGCTCTTCTCTCTGAAAGACTTTATCATGTAGAATACTCTATTGTCAGCTGCAGTCACCATGCTGTTCATTCCATCCCTCGGGCTGATTTGGAAGTCTGTATGTTTTGATCACATTCACCTTTATGAACACCTGTGCTTTTGCTTCAAGCAACCATTTCAAGATCAATACAAATATCAGATCATTGTGTTGTACACCTAAATTAATATAATGTTACATGCCAATTATGGGCTTCCCAGGTGGCTCAAACAATCTGCCTGCCAAGCTGGAGATGTGGGTTCAATCGCTGGGTCAGGAAGATCCCCCAGAGAAGGAAAAGGGCAACCCTTCCAGTATTCTTGCTGGAGAATTCTACGGAAAAAGGAGCCTGGCAGGCTACAGTCCACTGGGTCACAGAGAGCCAGACATGACTTGGTAACTTAACCACCACCACCATATGTCAATTATTAATATATCTCCATTTTTTAGAAAAAGAAAGAAAAGAAAGTCAGACGCCTTGTCAAACAGAGCCTTAAATGCACATAGAGAAACTGAGAAGGTTTTAGGTGTGTTTTGAGTCCATACTCTTTTCTGTTGTTTCCATCAATACTATATGTTTCCAGCTCAGCATATATCCAAAGAGGCATATTTCACTTCTCCAAATTCCCCAAGGTAGTTACACAGTTCAGTTCAGTTCAGTCGCTCAGTCGTGTCCGACTCTCTGCGACCCCATGAATCACAGCACGCCAGGCCTCCCTGTCCATCACCAACTCCCGGAGTTCACTCAAACTCATGTCCACAGAGTCAGTGATGCCATCCAGCCATCTCATTCTCTGTCCTCTTCTCCTCCTGCCCCCAACCTTTCCCAGCATCAGAGTCTTTTCCAGTGAGTCAACTCGTCGCATGAGGTGGCCAAAGTATTGCAGTTTCAGCTTTAACATCAGTCCTTCCAATGAACACCCAGGACTGATCTCCTTTAGAATGGACTGGTTGGATCTCCTTGCAGTCCAAGGGACCCTCAAGAGTCTTCTCCAACACCACAGTTCAAAAGCATCAAGGGACCTGCATTTTCTATAAATCAGCACTGTTTGGGTTATACTGTATCCACTGAGGTTTATGTCAGGAGAATCAAGCAACAAGGGTGACTCTGGATTCTCTGCAGTGTTTGAGCAGGAAACATTTCTTTCTAATTTGGCTAGTCTTTTGTTCTCAGTGTTGTAAGTCATGTGTACATTTATTGAAAGTGTGCAGGTTGGCCCTTTCATTTCTACTACTGTTCTTCAACTTCTCAACTCTCACCTGCATCAGAGTCAACTGTTAGAGTGCTCCTGGACCCCGTTCAAGACATACTGAATCAGAATTTCTGGGATTATTGCCAAGAAATCTCTACCTTAAAAATAATACCCAGGTCACTAGATGGATACTGATGTTGAAACCAAATGCCAAATTCTCTAGAGTTTTAAATATTAGCATGGATTTGGGAAATAAAGCAGCTTAATGTTGCTATGAAGAAGTACATAGAATGTCTTCATAGAAGTACATGTACTTACTCGGAGAGCCTAGTTGACTTTTGGGGGCTGAATGAAAACATTGGTTTCAATTCTGGCTTGAAGCTATTGCTTTTTTCCTCTAATTGCCTTTCTTTTACTCTCCATGAGCAACTTACTTTACATTTATGAGTCTAGGGAGTTTATCTACCATTTAACATTTTCCTTTTTTCCCTAAGTAGCATATGAAACTATCAATATTTTGTATTATCAAAGAAAGGTAACTTTGATTTTTATCAGTATTGACAACATTTCTGTAGTATGTGTAATACAGACAAGTACTACATAATTTAATAAATTTCTTATAAATATTCAATCATTTCATAAAGCCTTCAATGTGTTGTATACATGGTGATAATAAATATTAATGTCAATATACTCATGGATTTAATTTAGAAATGATACCAATTTTCTCACAATTGTATGATGTGTAAATATAATAGAATCCAAATTTGTTGTGATAATTTATATTTTATTGTAAGTTTTCAACTGCTTATGAGTGTCCTACCATAATCAAGCTAACTTAGGAGTAGTTTAAACCAGTAAAATTGCTCTATCAGAATCACATACACAACTGAGTCAGGCTTTTGTTTCCTTAATTAGCATCTGGTTTTTCTCTGGAAATTAAAACTACATGATAAGCTTGTCAACTAAAGGCTGAAATTTGAATAAAATGATACTTTAGATATGTACAGAAAAGTTTTAAGTTCATCTATCAAAATTAGAATCAAAAAATATATTTTTACATTGAAAATATTTTTGCATTGTCAATGTTGCTTTGTTGGCATTATGAACTATATTGTATTTCACCTACTTGCATAGGGATCCTCTCAGATGTGAACTTCTTAGTAGCCAGGACTTTATCTTATACATCTTTGATATATATGGCTTACCATACCCTCTAGAACATTTGAATACATGCACAATTAATGAATAATTTGTGAGGAGCTTGAGATGTGAGTTCAGTTCCTGGGCTGGGAAGATCCCCTGGAGGAGGAAATGATAACTCACTCCAGTGTTCTTGCCTTGGAAAATCCCATGGACAAGGAGCCTGGTGAGCTACAGTCCATGGGGTCACAAAGAGTCAGACATAGTGACTAAACAACAACCCAACAAAACAAGCTTTGTCGGCATCCCATCCTGCTGATCTGGGCCTTGGATTTCCTGATGAGTTGCTCCTGCTCAGCCTCTGTGCTCACATAGAATATGTGTAGTATGATGTAGCTGGAACGGACCAGATGCTGGGAACAGGCATAATGAAATTGAGAGGGAAGACCTGACACGTTGCCAGCTACAGACACCAACACCCCAAGAAGTAGGCGACTGTGATTTACCCAGCCTGACTCACAGCTGCAGTTGCTGGGCTTAGAGCCCCTGTGAGTCAGGACAGAGTGTCATATGGCTCCGAAGGATGGTGACTCCACTGCAGGAGGCCTGCTGACTGTGGGATCTGATAGCTGCATCAAACTCCATGGAAGCAGAAGCCTTGTTTAATATGTCTGCAGACCTGGGACCAAGTGGGAACTCCACCCCACCCAACAACAACGCCCTGGAGGAAAGCTCTTGCAAGACCTCTGGAAAAGAATACCATTTCCAACACCATGGCCACTGTACCCTGCAGGGACCATTGCAGCTGTAACCCTAGTTGAAAAGCTTATTTCCTTTTAATATCCATTTTTATATTTCTTATTATTGGAATTTGTCACCTATGGCTGCATAATAACTCATGATAGAACATTTTGGGGTCAGGAATTCTAAAAAATGAAAGTCACCCAGAAGTGTCCATCTCTTTGCCACCCCATGAACTGTGGCCTGTCAGGCTCCTCTGTCCATGGAATTCTCCAGGCAAGAATATTGGGGTGGGTTGCCATTTCCTTCTCCAGGGGATCCTTCTAACACAGGGATCAAACCCAGGTCTCCTGATTTGCAGGCAGATAGAGTCTTTATCATCTGAGGGAAGCCCTTAAAGGATTCTAAAATGGTCTTTCTTAATATCTGCCCCTAAGAAGTCTAGAAGACTTGACAGCTGAGGGCTGGAATCTCTGGGAAGCTCTTGTGTGTCAGAAGCCCAAAGGCTCTGAAACTTTTTGCTTTCTGCAGCTAAATAAGCTGCAAGTAAGAAACGAAGATCATGGCATCTGGTCCCATCACTTCATGGGAAATATATGAGGAAACAGTGTCAGACTTTATTTTTGGGGGCTCCAAAATCACTGCAGATGCTGATTGCAGCCATGAAATTAAAAGACGCTTACTCCTTGGAAGGAAAGTTATGAGCAACCTAGACAGCATATTAAAAATCAGAGACATTATTTTGCCAACCAAGGTCCATCTAGTCAAGGCTATGGTTTTTCCAGTGGTCATGTATGGATGTGAGAGTTGGACTGTGAAGAAAGCTGATTGCCGAAGAATCGATGCTTTTGAACTGTGGTGCTGGAGAAGACTCTTAAGAGTCCCTTGGACTGCAAGGAGATCCAACCAGTCCATTCTAAAGGAGATCAATCCTGGGTGTTCATTGGAAGGACTGATGCTAAAGCTGAAACTCCAATACTTTGGCCACCTCATGCGACGAGTTGACTCACTGGAAAAGAGTCTAATGCTGGGAGGGATTGAGGGTGGGAGGAGAAGGGGACGACAGAGAATGAGATGGCTGGATGGCATCACCAACTTGATGGACATGAGTTTGAGTGAACTCCAGGAGTTGGTGATGGACAGGGAGGCCTGGCGTGCTGTGATTCATGGGGTCGCGAAGAGTCGGACATGACTGAGCGACTGAACTGAACTGAACTGAAGAGGAGCTTCCCTGGTGCTCCAGATGGTAAAGAATCTGCCTGAAATGCAGGAAACCTGGGTTCTATCCCTGCATCAGGAAGGTCCCCACCCCATGGAGAAGAGTATGGCAACCCACTCCAGTATTCTTGCCTGGAAATTCCTATGGACAGAGAACCCTGGCAGGCTACAGTTCATAGGGTCACAAAGAGTCAGACATGACTTAGTGATTCAGTTTCAAGGAGTGGTATTGATCTTCCCCCAATGCTCAGTGGTAAAGAAACTGCCACCAATGCAGGAGATGCAGGTTCAATTCCTGGGTCAGAAGGATCCCCTGGAGAAGGAAATAACAACCCACTCTAGGATTCTTGCCTGGAAAATTCCATGAACAGAGGAGCTGAAGGGCTACAGTCCATCATGTTGCAAAAGAGTAGGACATGACTTAGAGACTAAAACAAAAACAAGAAGTGCTATTAGTCTTATCAATAAAACTTAAATGTTGGAGGTTCATTCATGTTGTTTAAGCACATATCACTTTTGTTTCCTGTTTTTATTATATAATTTTATTGTATGGATATGCTACTGTTAATCTATTCACCAAAAGATAGACATTTGAATTGTTTCCAGTTTGGGACCGTAGGCATAGTACCTCCATGAACATATGCATACAGGTTTTCTGTGGATGTTCCTTTCATTCTCGTAGGTAGACATATGGTAGTGGAATTGTTGGCTTATAAATTCAAATTCAGTGTTTAATTCCTGAGCTTCCTTTGTGGCTCAGATGGTAAAGAATCCGCCTGCAATGCAGGAGACCTGGGTTTGATCCCTGGATTGGGAAGATCCCCTGGTGAAGGGAAAGGCTACCCACTCCAGTATTCTGGCCTGGAGAATTCCATGGACTGTATAGACTACGGGGTCTCAAAGAGTCACAACTGAGAGAATCTTACTTCACACTTCGGTGTTCAAAGAAAGTTCCAACCTATTTTCTAAAGTGACTGTACAGCTTTATATTTCCACCAGCAGTCCTTTCTATCGGGAGTCTCTTTTATTTTTCTGAGAAATGATTTGTGAATTTCTGTTTATAATTCCTAACTTTATTTTGCTAAATTTATTCCTAAATATTTTATTATCTTTGACTCTATTGTGACTTGAATTTTTTATCAGTTCTTTTTTTTTTATGTTTTTTTTCTAGTATATTAGATATACAATGGCCATTTTTAACATTGTTCTTGATGTGCTGCCCTGATTATATCTATAAGTGTTTTGTGGATATTTTAGGGTTTTCAACCTACAGGTTCTTGACATTTTTTTATAAAAAAGACTTTTTTTTCCTTTCAATCTGAATACTTTAAAATTTTATTTTTATTTCATTGCACTAAATAAATCCTCAAGTGCAATGGTCAATATGTGGTAAGAGCATACATTCTTGCCATATGCTCAATATTAGAAAATATTTGGTCTCTCACCATTGCTGGCTATGGACTTCTTTATCATAGATAAACTATGCCAGATTGAAGATGTTGCCTTCTATTCATTATTTGTTAAGTTTTTTTTTTTAATCATGAATGGATGAGATTTTCTCAAAAGCAAATGCTGAGTCTATCAAAATGCTTATGTAATTTTTTGTTCTTTCTTCTATTAATATGATATATCACATTGATCATAATACTATTAAATGTTAAACTAACTTTACATCCCTAGGATAAATGACATTTGGTCATTATATATTAGCTTTATAATATACTTCTGGGATTGACTGCTTATATATATTTAAGCAATTTTTGTTTCTGTGTTTATGAGGTTAATCCATGCTTTTCCTTATATTTTTGATTGACTTTTGGTATTACAATATGGAGAATAAGCTGGTAAGTGTTTTCTCCTCTATTTTCTGAAGAAGTTTATGAAGAATTGATATTATGTGGTCTATAAATAGTTGCTAGACTTTCCCAGTGAAGCCATGTGGGCATGACTTTCTCTTGATTGGGAGATTTTCTATTAAAGCTTAATTTTCCCCACTTGCCTTAGATCTATTAAGATTTTCTAGTTCATTTTGATACTAGTGATAAAGAACTTGCCCGCCAATGCCAGAGACATAAGAGACGTGGGTTTAATTCCTGTGCCAGGAAGATTCCCTGGAGGAGGGCATGACAACTCACTCCAGTATTCTTGCCTGGAGAATACCAAGGACAGAGGAGCCTGGAGGGCTACAATCCATAGGGTGTCAGAGTCAAAGATGACTGAAGTGACTTAGCATGCACACATGTAACAATATATGTCTTTCTGGGAATTTGTCCAATTTATCTATGTTGACTGAACTTTTGGAATAAATTTGAAATATTATAACATTAATTTCACTTATGATATTTCACTTCTCCTTTATTCTCGAATTTAATAATTTAGCCTTAATATTTTTTTCTTGGTTTAAGTTGCACTTTAAAATATTAAGGCAGTTATAATTCAAATTGACTCAAAAAGTTGTGGGATTTGATCAAGATATCACGAAGAATAGAGGAAGAAGATTTAACAAAACATTCTTGAAGGCTGAGGGACAAAATAGAATGAGTTATTGATTATCTTAATTGACCACAAAACTATTAATAAGCTGGTTATTCAATATAAGCAATATGAATCAATGATAATTGGAGTTTAAATGGCTTGACTACTGGGAACACAGGAATTAATTGTGTAAGGTTTTGAGTATTTAATATTAACTAAGTTCATACGCGTTGACTCACTGGAAAAGGGTCTGATGCTGGGAGGGATTGGGGGTGGGAGGAGACGGGGACGACAGAGAATGAGATGGCTGGATGGCATCACCGACTTGATGGACATAAGTTTGAGTGAACTCCGGGAGTTGGTGATGGACAGGGAGGCCTGGCATGCTGTACTTCATGGGGTCGCAAAGAGTTGGACACGACTGAGCGACTGAACTGAACTGAAGTTCATATTTGAATTTATTTTGTAATTGCTCATTGATAACTAGTTTCTAATATGGAAGGGATTTGGATAATAATGTTTATGTGAAATCAAGTTTAAAGAAGTGTCATCACTGTTGTTTTAAAGATGAGATGAATCAGAAAAGAAATGTCATTACTATATCATTTAGTGAATTCCATACATAAGTCAAAAAATTTCTATATTACTCTAATAAAAATATTCCCTTGTGAAAAGGTCAATTCTAGAAATGTTGCTGCTTACCTAACCAGATTTACAGTATAGGTGACATTTTTAAATATTTAATCATAAGAAGTTTTATAAATATACAATAGAAGAGTACTATAAACCCATAACTCATTTTGGACAGAATGAATAACCCACCTTTGATGTTGTTACAGTTTTTCCTCTATTCTTATTCGGGCATTTATTTTGTAATTGCATGTATCTCTGTGGCACAGTCTGTTGGAGCATTTAGTTGCTAACCAAAAGGTTGGGGGGTTCAAACCCAGTCAGGGAAGCCTTCCTCTCTGCACCTTTTAAGGAAGTACTCAAAGGCTTTGTGGTTGTTTCTACTCTGCATCCTTTCCATGAAAGGCCAAAAAAGCCTCCTCTACTGTGTCCCAAGAATGAGTACAACTAGCAACTGTATCTCTTCACATTTTTCCTTTACTGTGCATGTTATAAAGCCTAGTATCTACTGTCATGTTAGGGGCTTCCCTGTTGGCTTAGATGGTAAGGAATCTGCCTGCAATGCAGGAGACCAGGGTTTGATCCCTGGATCAGGAAGATCCCCTGGAGGAGGGCATGACAACCCACTCCAGTATTCTTGCCTGGAGAATTCCATGGTCAGAGGAGCCTGGCAGGATATATAGTCCATGGGGTCACAAAATCGAACATGACGAACACATATTTTGTAATTGCCACAGTGATGCCTAGTCACATTTATTATATAGTGGTTCTAAAAGTCCTGTAGTGCACAGGAAAATTTCACACAACAAAATATTTGGCTTTAGCTAAAATACCAAAAGCTCATCTTTGAGAAACACTTTTAAAAATAAGATATTACAATAGTGATTATATTTTGAGACATATTACTCATTGGGACAGATGTAAAATCTATATTTCAGGAGGATAAATATTTAAAACTACCAAAACAGAGTTTCTCATGGGTAAAAATCAGTTTAAATTAATAACATGTTTATACATTATAAACACAAGGCAGTATTATAAATATAATTGGGAGAGAAATCTTGTCCCATCCTCACAGTAACTTATTAAACATTCTATTTCTCCTCCATTTATGTTATCTGTGCCTGAACTGGTATACAACGATGGATTTCACTTTGTCATATATGAATCTGTGAACATTTCTTCAGCTACCGCTGACAATGCTTTTTATCTCTTTAAATCAGTTTTAGCATAACAGAATATTGTAGGCTTGTCAGAATCCGTCATGTGGTAAGATTTGTATGCATTCTTTAAAAGCATCCAGACAGAGATCTAAAACAATGCCAATACTGTGAATCTTCCATGGCACTGCAGATGAAGAATCTAACACAATAACCAATCATTAAAAAAGTGGAGTGAATATAATACTTGGATTTCCATAGTGCTGAGTTTGGATATTAACTCCCCATTCCTCTAGATATGTGACTTTGGACAAGACACTTCAACAACCTGGGGCACTTTATCCATCTGTGAAGTTTCATTTGGTAAAATAAATAAATTGAAACATATGCACTATGTTATACCTTTATTTGTTGAATTATGCCTGGTCTTCTTCAGCAAAGGACAGAGAAGTTGGTACCATATCGCAGGTTGGGACTAAAACTTGTGATGGGATTTTGACAGAGACAATTTTTCAAAGCAATATTTTTTGACACTGTAGGAAGGAAATGCTGTTTACTTTGTCTTTTCTTATCATCAGCAAATAATTTTAGGGTGCATCCTAACAGTCCATAAGCTTTTATTTCTACTTCCTTAAGTTTATTTTAATTTTCATCTATAAAAAGTCATCTCTCCTTCATATTCCTTGTAATTTATCATCTTTTTAGGTGGGATCATTTTGAGAAAGTTATTTAAATATGTTGATGATGCTACTGAATAAAGTTATAGACACATGTGTAAAAGCATATGTTTTATTCAATGAAAAATATCACTGTTTAGTGAAGATTGTTCCCGTTAACTCACTCTGCTTTGGTGACTGCACTTTTGATGAAACATGAGCTAAATGGTTGTCCTTAACTTTGGGGGTGATTTTCAGGGATAAATTCTTGTGTAGTGCACTGCTGGTTCTCTGACAGTGAGACAGGGAGAGTGCCCATATTCATCTTTTTATCATTTATACTTGATACAATGCTTCAGTTTACCATAAAGAAAAGGTCACCTGGATTTCATATGAATGCTGATTTTTAAATGCTAATGATATTCACTGTAAAAGCAATGATTGATCAGATTTTGTAATCATCTTTTCTCCTTGTATGTTTTTAACAGGTAACCCATTATTAAGCAGCAGAGTCAACATATTAATTAATGTCCTAGATGTCAATGAATTTCCTCCAGAAATATCTGTGCCATATGAGACACCTGTGTGTGAAAATGCCAAACCAGGACAGGTATCTTATCAATGTTTTTATTTAAGATTTTATAAAGACCTGCTATATGTGTGTGTTTTAGGTTATGAGACCATGCATATTTATAGACATGGATCATATGTCTTCATAAACCATAAATGGTACTATATTTTTTTTGAATTAATGGCGTGTTTTGCATGTGGAATTAATACTACATGGGATAAAAATGATGATGGCCTAATGAATATATTCTGTATAACTAACAGTTCTAGGATTGCATATTCTGCTATTTTCTGTAGACTATGAAATTTCCAAAAAACTTGTGACTGCAAGTTAAGTAAGCAAAAAATTTTAGATTATATTCTTCTATGATATTTCTTGCTTTGTTCACATGCTTTTATGAAGGGGTGCATAGATACTCTTAAGCCCATGAAGAATGGAAAACTTTCTCTGGTGGCCTTGAATAGAATATCTGGGTTATTCAAAATATCTGAATTACATTTTCTTACTAAGTATTACTCTGGAGGGAGGGTCTGGTGGGGACAGCATATGAGAAAGGACCACATTGTTAATGAAAGTTGCTGTCCAAATCCTATCATTTATGTGGGTAATGGTGAGTAGCCAGCTTTTTAATAAACACTATTATAAAGGACTTCCCTGGTGGCTCAGATGGTAAAAAATCTGCTGCAGTGAAGAAGACCTAGGTTTGATCCATGAGTCAGGAAAATTCCCTGGAGAAGGGAATGGCTACCCACTTTAGTAATCTTGCCTCTAGAATTCCATAGGCAAAGGAGCTACAGTTCATGGGGTTGCAAAGAGTAGGACACGACTGAGCAACTAACACTTTCACTTTCATAAATGAACGAATGGAAATATCATATGATATGATATAATATGATTAATAGGAACCAGGCATGAGCAGATGGTAAGAGTGTGTTATGCAATAAGAATATAATTAATCCAATATTGTGCACCTAGGCTCCGAAAGAAAAATCCATCTGTATGCTTTGGTTTGATGTCTATTTCAATTTTTTTACATAGAATAACTATTTAACTACTTATTCAAGTAAATTTGAAGTTTTAATTCTTACTTGAAGAAATATCTTAATATTTGAAACTGTATCTTTATTAAAAATGTCCTTTAATTTCTAGTATTTGCTTCCATTTGAATGTCTTCTACTGCTTCATAGAATATTTCTCGCATGGCTCTAGTCATGTGATGTTCACTAGCCTTATATATATTTGATTAATATTAAATGCATTTTAAAAGTTATCATTCACACTTGTTTGTTTCTAGTGCCTGGCAGCTATATGAGATGAGTGGCTACAATTTTTTAAAAATACTTTTATTGGAGTATAGTTGATTTACAGTATTGAGTTAGTTTCAGGTGTACTGAAAATTGAATGAGTTATAGGTCCTTATTAGTTATATATTTAGCTTGTATTTGCTAATCTTAGTTTCTAAGTGGCTACCATTTTTATCAGTGTACATGCAGAGTGTTCCCATCAGTACAGAAAATTCTAGGGGACTGTGCTGCTATATTACTTCTTTTGATAATTTGGATAAAATTCCCTGGTAGTTCAGATGGTAAAGAATGTGCCTTCAGTGCAGACTCGGGTTCAATCTCTGGGTCGAGAAGATCCCCTGGAGAAGGGAATGGCAACTCACTCCACTATTTTTGCCTGGATAATTCCATGGACTGAGGAACCTTATGGGCTACAGTCCATGTGGTCATAAAGTGTTGGGCATGACTGAGCAACTAACACATTCATTTCATTAGCTTTATTACAGGATGACTTATTTAATCATATGTTCCCAAGTGATAAATTTGCACCTTTAACTTTAAATAGACACAGAAATATATATATGTGTATATATATATATATATATATAGTTAAATGCTTTATCCCTTTAAATTCAGGCAAAATTTATGCTGGATTTCATTATTTGCAACGTTGTAAGAGGCTTCCCAGGTGACACAGTGGTAAAGAATCCACCTGCCAATGTAAGAGACAAAAGAGACGTGGGTAAGATCCTTGGGTTGGGAAGATTTCCTGGAGTAGCAAATGGCAATCCACTCCAGTATTTTTGCCTGGAAAATCCCATGGACAGAGGAGTTTGTATGGTCCACGGGATTGCAAAAGAGTTTGAAACAACTGAGCGACTGAGCTCACAGACAAAAAGTTAAAAGAAGTTTACCAAAATTTGACAATTTAGAGGTATTTACATCACTTCATGGGAAATAGATGGGGAAACAGTGGAAAGAGTGTCAGACTTTATTTTTTTGGGCTCCAAAATCACGGTAGATGCTGATTGCAGCCATGAAATTAAAAGACGCTTACTCCTTGGAAGGAAAGTTATGACCAACCTAGATAGCATATTAAAAAGCAGAGACATTATTTTGCCAACCAAGGTCCGTCTAGTCAAGGCTATGGTTTTTCCCGTGGTCATGTACGGATGTGAGAGTTGGACTGTGAAGAAAGCTGATCGCTGAAGAATTGATGCTTTTGAACTGTGGTGCTGGAGAAGACTCTTGAGAGTCCCTTGGACTGCAAGGAAATCCAACCAGTACATTCTGGGGGAGATCAATCCTGGGTGTTCATTGGAAGGACTGATGCTGAAGCTGAAACTGCAATACTTTGGCCCCCTCATGCGACAAGTTGACTCACTGGAGAAGACTCTGATGCTGGGAAAGGTTGGGGCAGGAGGAGAAGGGGACGACAGAGAATGAGATGGCTGGATGGCATCACCGACTCGATGGACATGAGTTTGAGTGAACTCCGCGAGTTGGTGATGGACAGGGAGGCCTGGCGTACTGTGATTCATGGGGTCGCGAAGTGTCGGACACGACTGAGCAACTGAACTGAACTGAACTACTTTTCAGAGCCTTCCACTTGCCCCTCAAAGCTAGTCCTTTATTTTTAGGTAATATGGGACATTGATTATATCATAGCAATCAGAATCATGTAATGCACCAATTGAAAGACTTTTGGAAATAGAACTCTAATGTTTCTGTGTTTCTCTAATAAATTAAAAAATTGCGAATAATAGAAGTTATTCAGTTCAGTTCAGTTCCGTTCAGTCGCTCAGTTGTGTCCGACTCTCCGCAACCCCATGAATCACAGCACGCCAGGCCTCCCTGTCCATCACCAACTCCCGGATTTCACTTTAGAGATAACTTTATTTTTGTATACTCAGACAAAGTGGTAAGAAATCTGTGGGGTCGCTGAAAGCTCTTTTTCCTAATAATTATGTTTCAAACATTTTGTATTCTTTTGGGCCACTGTGCTTAGCTGCTCAGTTGTGTCCAACTCGTTGCAATCCCATGGACTGCAGCCTGTCAGCCTCCTGTGTCCATGGGAATTCTCTGGGCAAAAATTCTAGAGTGGGTTGCCATGCCCTGCTCTAGGGGATCTTCCCAACCCAGGAATGGAACCCAGGTCTCCCACATTGCAGGTGGATTCTTTACCAACTGAGTTACCAGGGAAACCCTTTTGGGCCACATTTACAAACAAAATAAAACCCTGAAATATGAGAAATACAGTATATGAGCATTTTCTGCTTTTGACCCCAGCCATCCTAAGGGTCTAGAAACTATGCATAGGAACTATCTTTTTTGGGTTATATAATAACTTAATATACATGTATGTATGTATATATGCCTTATCTATCTCTGTACCTGTTTCTACCTAGCAAAAGAAGAGAAAAGATGATTCTACAGAAGTCAATAGTGATTTATATGATGAATCAATGCAGTATTGGCCTAAGTAGTTCCTTAGGGCAATAACTCCCCAGTGTCAATTCCAGATCATTGCCAGTTTATACCAAAAAGGTCACCTCCGTATGCTATTTTAAAAGATTTTTTTTGTTGTAAAGTTATTTCCTTCATAAATTTTGACGTTGATTTATTATAAAAATAATTGCTAGTTGATAGCAAAGGCAAAACAAAACTTGGCAAATTAATTCCCAAATAATTTAAAGAAATTTTATGGATGAGATATAGTGGTCTGAGTACATGGTTTTATTTGAGGAAAATTGAAGCTTTACAGGGTCTGCATGGTAATTATTTGACTAAATTGATGTATTCCACAATTTGGCCTTTGGTGTTGAATCCATGATAATTCTACTAAATAGATCCTGTGTGACTGAATCACAGTAAAACTTGTTGCTGTTTAGTTGCTAAGTCATGCCCATATCTGACTCTTTGCAACTGCATGGACTGTAGCCTACTAGGCTACTCTGTTCATGGGATTTCCCAGGCAAGAATACTGGAGTGGGTTGTCATTTCCTTCTCCAGGGAATCTTCCTGACCCAGAGATATAACCTGTGTCTCCTGCACTGCAGGCGGATGCTTTACCATCTGTATTACTAGGGAAGCCCACTTTACTCACCTGGAAACCCCCACAGTAAAATAGGCAACTGAAATTATCATTAGAGATTCCATGATCAAATTAAAAATTACCTAGTACTCAACTTGAATCCCCAGTATATATGTTGTGCATTTGTGTGTGGTCCTGTGTGTGCCGATCAAAACACACAGCTATATAGAAGGCAGATAACAGTCATAAGTCTGAGTTTTAACCATGGAATAAAAACAAATAGGGGCAAATAACTCTCATGTTTAGTGGCATCAATCTAAGTGCACAGGATTATCTAAGTTCTTCCTCTGACAAATTCAAATTTAGTCTAAGAATGTGTCACCTGAGCAAGCACACTGCCTTCTTCTGCACACATGTCCTGCAATTTCTTCCTGATGCAAAGTCATTCCACATATTAATAAATAAATACCTCAAAGCCATTTGTATTTGTTTATTTATATAGTGAATTATCAGTTTTATAGCTTGGCTCTTGAAAGTTAATCACCAGATTCCTAAGGGCATCTCATTGAAGTATTAGAATTTTAACTGTTTAGATATACTACTTCCGGGAGCAATTTAGGAAAAATTTTGAAACAAAGTAAGTCACGATTACTTCTTAAAAAAAAAAAACCTCCAAGAAAACATAATTTATATTCTCACCCACTGGGGTGGGGGGAACATAACAACAAAAAAAGATCTACATCCTCTGCTTCTTCCTTACCATTTTGCTTATTTATGAAGATAAAACTCGTTCTCACAAACATAATGATACTAATTTTTTTTCCTTGAAAGGACTTTTAAATAATCAGAGATTTTTGTCTCCAGTAAGTATGTTCATATTTAGGCTAGAAAGTATTTATTTTGTCTAATTCAAAATGCAAGCAAGTACATTTTAATTTATTTTGCTTATTAGTGAGAATTTTCAACATTGTTATTTAGTTCTGTGGACATCGATTTAGAATTAGTCCATACCCTGTAATTGTACCTGCCACTATCTACTCTAAATATTTTACTGTTTATAAAAGTATTTATAAATGATTGGCCCAATGATACAAATTCTAAAAATGTCATTTTGGTTTCCTTTCATGTTTCATTAAATATATGTATTAGCCTGGTATGTAGAGTTCCATTTGAAATCAATGTCTGATTTAAAGTCTGATCTCAACTTTGTTTCAGATAATTCAGATAGTCAGTGCTGCAGACCGAGATCTTTCACCTGCTGGACAGCAATTTTCCTTTAAATTATCACCTGAAGCTGCCATCAAACCAAATTTTACAGTTCGTGACTTCAGAAGTAAGTTTAACCACATAAAAATTTAGCTTTTATCAGGCAACTTTGTAAAAGGACATACAGGTAGGAATCAATGCTCTTCCTAAAAGCACTCAACTTCTTAAAATATAGAAATCTATATACAAGAAATGCAAAATTTACGACTAATGATAAACTGTTTAACCTATATAGACTATATCTAATGAGGCAAGCTATAATGGGGGCATTTATAATGGGAGCATTCCCTTAATGAGTCAGACAACCAATATACTGTCCAGGAAATTACTTTTGATGTTTTAAATATATCATTTTTTTTACATGCCCTGCTCATGCATACAAGTAATTGTTTTATTTGTATGACACATGGTATAGCTCAGGCTTTTTAGTGAAAATAATACAAGTTTTCACTCCTACTGCAATACAACCTAAATGGCAGATTCTCAATACATTAAAGTATACTAAATAATTTCAACTTCATAGTTAACATAAATTAACCTCATTCTTGGTTTATTAAATAAGATGATGTAATGCAAATCCTTTAACCCAGTGCCTAGAACCTATTACCTTTAAAATAATTTTAGCTACCAGCTCTGTCATCGTAACTAACTTACTTGTCTACCGCCACTGCTACTAATATTATTACAACTGCTGTTATTAAAATCACTACAAAAATACAAAGGGCACTGGATTAAATACATTAAGGCTGACAACTGATCAGCTGTTCTGTCTTTAGTTAACCTGTCTATAAGCTGTTTAAAGAGTTTATAACTTAAATCCAATGACCTGAGAAGTCTTTGAAAGGTTTACACAAGAGCATTTTAGCAGATCAGAATGGATCCAATGTAGAAAACAGTAGAGGAAGACAGGACTATATTTGATACTACTACAGAAAATGGATGAAAGTGTCTTGAATTAGAGGCATGGCTGTGAGGATGGAGGTTAGTGACTTGGGAGATAGAATACATAAGCTTGATGCTAGGTCTAGATTCCATGTAAAAATGATGAAGAAGAAAACTAGTAAGACTTGCAGACCATTGGCTTGGGCAACTAAGGAGACAGTCATATCATTCAGGAACCAAGGTATTGACTGTTTTCCACCATTTTATATTTGCTGGAGAATCTATATTTGATTACTCATAATAACATGAATCAGATCATTGTTGCCTCATGATATAGTATATTCTCATGATCTAAACATGTATTTGCCACTCATGCCATTTACCATATCCCCATTTTATCTTGTTATATTTTAAGTGTAATTGGAAGCTTTTTGGTTTAAATGGATAGACACTGTTTTCACATTTATTTTATGGGAACATTTAAGTTCTGCTATTTTAGCAAATTTCAATTATACAGTACAGTGTTATCAACTACAGTCACCATACTATAATATAGATCTTCAGACTTTATTCATCTTATAATTGAGAGTTTTTAAGCCTCTTACCAACTTTATCCCATTTCTCCCCACTTCCAGTCCCTGGCAACTATTTTTCTACTTTCTATTTCTATGGATTCTACTTTTATTTTTTTCTTTAGATTCCCCATGTAAGTTTTATCATGCAGTATTTGTCTTTCTCTGTCTGGTCTATTTCATTAGCATAATACCCTCCAGATTCATCCATGTTGTCACAAATGGCAGGATTCCCTTCCTTTTTATGACTGAATAATATTCCACTGTGTGTGTATATATGTATATCTATCTATATACATACACACATATCACATTTCTTTATCTGGCAATTGATAGAATTGATGTCATGATGATTTAACACATTTTCTTTTTCTTTTTTAATTTATTTATTTTAATTGGAGGCTAATAATTTTACAATATTGTATTGGCTTTGCCATACGTTGACATGAATCCGCCCTGGGTGTCCATGTGTTCCCCATCTTGATTTTCTTTTATTTTCCATGTTTCTTCTGCTGTTTTAGAAAACTGAAAGTGTATACATATATTCACACACATATACACATATATGTAGCATAGATAAAGAGTTGGGAAAAGTAAAAAGTCAAATTTTATCTTAAATAGTATATTGATATGTGTCATATTTTAAAGGCTACATTCTTAGGTATAATGTTATGCTGAGTCATCCTTTATAATCTGATCTAATCGTGTAAGAAAGCATCCACTGAGGTTTGTTTTCTCTGTGAGATTTTGACATCAGAAAAAGAAAAGTGTCTTGATACAACGTATTTCTTGTCTTGTAAACAATTTCCTATTCTTTCTCAATAGAAAATTTAATGCCTACTGCAGACAAGATTAATGTTTCTTCTTTTCTGAAGGATTTTCTTTGATTACATCTGATTACATTTTGGCAGCTTTCATAATGATAAAAGAAAGAATTGAAATATGGATGCATTTTACTGACTCAAGAAGAGCTTCCTACTGTTTAAAAAAACAGATACCAACTTGAAGATTTGAAGTGATACTCATAGTAACCATTTTTCCATACGTGTCATGTTTTGTAGACAACACAGCTGGAATTGAAACTCGAAGAAATGGATACAGCCGCAGGCAGCAAGAGTTGTATTTCCTCCCCGTTGTAATAGAAGACAGCAGTTATCCTGTCCAGAGCAGTACCAACACAATGACTATTCGAGTTTGTCGATGTGACTCTGATGGTACCATCCTGTCTTGTAACGTGGAAGCAATTTTTCTACCTGTAGGACTTAGCACTGGGGCTTTGATTGCAATCCTTCTGTGCATTGTTATACTTTTAGGTTGGTTTCAATATTAATCACATATTCTCTTTCTCTCCCTTGTCTGTGTATCTCTCTCCTCATTTTACCATGTAAATCAGTTTCTTCATTGAGCTGCTGCATATAGATAGAAGGAAGACTATCTATACTGAATTATATTTTTATTAAAGTTACTTTTCTACTTCCTACCACATGGAAATATACCAATAGAAATAAATATCACCAAAAGTATGTTCAAGCCCTAGGGAATTTTCAAGTATGAACAAACAGTTTGTGGCACTTGCTGCAATGAACTTTTCTATCCCATTTGCAGCAGCAGTTTTAAATTCATTTTTTACATCCTGGTAATTACTGTATTGTAGAACCTTTAAAATGATACTAGACAAAGAGTAGTAGTCCAACACTGGTTCAATAAAGAATGAAAGAAAAAAGAAAGCACAGGGAAGAAAGATACCTCTGAGTTTTTGTTTTTTTTTTTCTGTCTAAAGTGCTGGCCAGAAGCAATTCTTATTCCACTTTTCTCAGATCTCCTTACATCAAAACTCTCACCATTCCCACTAGGACAGAACAGAATACACAAAAATAGCGAGAAGCACAGCGAAGGAAAAGGATCGAAGAAAATGTATTCTGTAACATCTCTGTGAGAATGAAAACCTACTTCAGGGGCTTCCCTCTTCCATCAACTTTGTTCAGTTGACTCCGTTTCATTTATTCTTCCTCTACTGGATTCACAAATAAAAGAGAGATTTTTAAAAAAATTTTTATTTTTCCAGTCATTCCTTTAAATCAAAATTGCAAAAGAGGTACAGTTGGGCTCTGTGGAATCAGCTTATATCTATGCATGTGTATTACTTACCCAAAATATTCTGACAAATGTGCATACATACCTTTATCTCTGGGATAGAAAATAAAAATTTAAAGTACTTACTAGGATGTGTGGCTTGGACGGTAAAGAATCTACCTGCAATGAGGAGGCTTGGTTTTCATTGTGGATCAGGAAGGTCTCCTGGAGAAGGACATGGCAACACACTCCAGTATTCTTGACTGAAAAATCCCATAAACAGAGGAGCCTGGCGGCTAAAGTCCATGGAAGAGTTGTACACGACTGAGGCAACTTAGCACACACATGCTAAGTATTTACCAAGTGTCCACCTTGTACCTAGGTGTGAATTGCTGGTACATAGCTATGAATGTTGCCACTCAGTCTTGCCACGGGGTCTGCTTATAAATCCATCTATCTGATATATGTAGCCAATCTCAGATCCCTTTAGATCATTTTATTCTTAGCCATTTTATGTATTTCCTAGGGTGAGTGAAAGCATGAAAATCTTGTGGTGCCTAGGAACTTCTATTTGACTCTCAAGCACATCTAACTAGTGTCTTTTTCAGCCATGGCAACTCTAAAGCCATTTTATACATACGCAGGTCTCTCTATGAGGTTTAAACTCTCTCACACACACTTTGGATGCACAAACCATAGTGTTTTCAGTTCTGAGATCTGCATAAAGCCCAGAAGTGAAGAGTGCTAAACATCTCTTCAAAACCCATTGTACAGAAGCTCTACCTTTATCTCCTCTATCTTCCTCCTTAATTTTGGAAGAAAAGGGAATAAACTTGCTTTAACCATCATGTAGTCTCCTACTTTCTAATCCTGTAACAAGATCTTCCTTCCGAACACTGTGTGTTAAATTAAACACATTTGGCTTTCAGTCTATTGCCACTGCTATGGGGAGAGGGGAGAATTATTCCAGGCAAAATTAAGCACTGACTTAATGGTGTGAATCTGTGTTTATTCACTCATTAAAAAAAAAAAAATATATATATATATATATATAAAATAATGATGACCATAAGTCAATGGGGAAAAAAGATATATTCAATGATAAGAGTCTATAAATTAAGTATTTTAAAGTATGATCTTGTTTTAAGAAGGCCAACTGATTACTAGGCATTTAGTTTGGAGACTATCTCAATATGGTAAGACACAGAATTTAAATAATTTGTGGTGTTACTTGACATAATTTGGAAAGCTGACTCATGTTGTACATTCTTTCTCTTTTTCTCTTATTTAATGTTTTTAAAAGTGACTTTTCTCTGATTTGTGTTTATTTTGTCAGAAATAAAGCAATGTTAACACACTATAAATCTAGATATAAATAATATCTGAGTGTCAGTTATGGGCAACAATATTCAAGTTTTGCTGTGTGCTAAATCACTTCAGTCACACCCAACTCTTTGCTACCCTATAGACTGTAGCCCTCCAGGCTCCTCTGTCCACGGGATTCTCTAGCCAAAAATACTGCAGAGGGTGGCCATGCCATCCCCCAAGGGATCTTCCTGACCCATGGATTGAAATTTGGTCTCTTATGTCTCCTGCACTGGCAGGCAGGTTCTCTTACACTAGAGCCACCCAGGAAGCCCCTCAAGTTTATTGTGTGTGCTTAGTCACTCATCGTATCTGACTCTTTGCGACCCCATGGACTGTAGCTCCCCAGGCTTCTCTGTCCATGGGGATTCTCAAGGCAAGAATACTAGAGTGGGTTGCCATGCCTTCCTTCAAGGGATCTTCCAAACCCAGGGATGAAAACCGAGTCTCCCACATTGCAGGTGGATTCTTTACTGTCTGAGCCATAAGGGGTGCCCAAGAATATAGGAGTGGGTAGCCTGTCCCTTCTCCAGGAGATCTTCCTGATCCAGGATTCGAACTGGGGTCTCTTGAATTGCAGGTGGATTCTTTACCAGATGAGCTACTAGGGAAGACCCAAGTTTTATTACTTCAATGCTATACAGTTCTATGTATGATTGGACAAACCATTCTTTTCTTTATTATTTATTTTTTAAATTAATTTTTTATTATAGTATAGTTTATTTGCAAGTGCTGTGTTAGTTTCAGTATACAGAAAAGTGAAGTGGTATTAATATACATGTATCCACTTGTTTTTAGATTCTTTTCCCATATAGGTCCCCTGTGCCACATCATAGGGTCTTATTCATTATCTATTTTATGTATAGTAGCGTGTATATGTCAATTCCAATCTCCCAATTTCTCTCTCCTGCCTTTCTCCCTTGGTAACCATAAGTTTGTTTTCTACATCTGTGACTCTATTTCTGTTTTGTAAATAGGTCCATTTACACCATTTTTAAAATTCAACATATAAATTATATATTTGCCTTTCTCTGCTATTTTTAAATTTTGTAAAGAATTACCTGACACTGAGATATTTAAGCATATGTCAAATATAAGGCTACCGTTAGAATGTGTGAGTTTTGCAATCTCTTCACTTTAGTTACAATTTAAAAATGAAACTGAATTTAAACAATTAAAATCAGCATAGATAGGATCCATACAGATTACAATATGTGTACTTTGAAAATAATATGATGTCATTAAAAAACTCAGCCAACCCTGATCAATTTAATTTCTTACAGAGAGATGAGCAGACATTGTCTCACTTTGCCATTTTTGTCTTGTTTTAGCCATCGTTGTGCTGTATGTAGCTCTGCGAAGGCAGAAGAAGAAAGACACCTTGATGACCTCTAAAGAAGACATCAGAGACAACGTTATCCATTATGATGATGAAGGAGGCGGGGAGGAGGACACCCAGGCTTTCGACATTGGTGCTCTGAGAAACCCAAAAGTGATTGAAGATAATAAAATTCGCAGGGATATAAAACCAGACTCTCTCTGTTTACCTCGTCAGAGACCACCAGTGGAAGATAACACAGACATAAGGGATTTCATTAATCAAAGGCTACAAGAAAATGATGTGGACCCCACAGCCCCACCGTATGATTCACTGGCAACGTATGCCTATGAAGGCAACGGATCAGTTGCCGACTCTCTTAGCTCCATAGAGTCTCTGACCACGGAAGCAGACCAGGACTACAGCTACCTGACAGACTGGGGACCCCGCTTTAAAGTCTTGGCAGACATGTTTGGAGAAGAAGAGAATTACAACCCTGATAAAGTCACTTAGGGGAGAGGCAAAGGTTCAAACACAGCCAACAGAAGAAACTTAAGGGAAAGGAACATAAATAGAAATCACACGCGTACACACAGACACACACACACACACACACACACACACACACACGGCTTTCTAGGACAAGATTCCTTTGATTATCTGGTTTCTAGCAAGTTGCCATATTTATCATATTGTCAGTTTTGGTTTATTCTGCCAACACCAGATAAATCCTCTAGTGTGTACTTGCTTGGTTTTGTTTTGTTCTTTTGGAAACACACTGAGACAAGCTCAGGCCTATTCAATACAATTTACTGACGTGACAACCTAGAACGAAGATAGCTATGTGGCATCACGGTGGAAGAGTGTCAGATTTTTCTTAATTCCACTAAAGTGCCTATTGAAACTCTTATCATTTAAAGCGGTGTAGAGTACTCTCTGCTGTGATGGCATTGCAGGATTCAGACACAGAGGACATAAAACAAAGACACTGTCTTTATGTCAAGGAGCAATAGCAACATGCCGACTTCTCATTCCTTTTAAGGAAAGAAGAAGAAAACTTTATGAACTCCATCTTCTTATAATTAAACTGCTCTTTTTTCTTTTTTAAAATGTATGCCAATATATATTTGTTTTTTCCTACCCTTTCAGAAAATTGAAATAAATGCGATAATAACAAAGTCAATATGTAAGTCCCAAATTTTAAAAACAATGTTTGATCTTAATATTGGTTCCTATTAAAAGTGTTCATGAAAATGTTAATTGTTTTCCAAAGAAATAAAATTTTTAAAAAGAAGATTAAAAAAAAACCTCTTTATAAAAGAAGCCTCAGGCTGAAACTCAGATGAAAATAAATATTGGTTTTGTTTTAATATTGTGCCAGTGCGTGAAAGGTTGGTTTTAACAAATCATCAGATCATTACAGTCTTCAGTCATACCAAAAATTTAAGTTGTGTTATTATGAAACATTTTTTGGGAAAATGTCATTGATTTAAACAAGGGAAGAGAAATTTATATATAGTTTCTCAGAGTTTCTTACAAGTGAGTGATTCTTTGATGAGCTAAGAAGATAAAACATTTATCAAATAATGCAGAATGGCTTTATAGCATTTCTAAAAATATTTATTAATAAATAACAAACAAATGAAACATCAGGAACTTTGGAAAATTCAAACCAAATATAACAGCTAAATGTATAGTAATGCAAAATCTGGCAGTTGATTTATTTATTTTACTAACATGAATTTCAACTTGGAACATCATTTTATTGGAGCTCAGAGTTACTTTTTTACACTATTATCTACAATTCTAATATAAACAATATCATGACTCTCCTTTGTAAAAAAACCTTACTTTTTAGTTTGATGAAGTTTCTCAAAAATACTAGATTTTATAAGCAGACAGGTAAGCTGCACTCATATACTGATACATCACTTTTAAGTGAACTTTACAATATCTAGACAGGCCCTTAACAAAACAGGTAACTACCTATAAAGTAAGAATATATTTTCTTAATATTACAACTACAGAAGTGACTACTGAAATATGAAAACAATATATAGGAAAAATGAAAGTTATGAACCCTTTCTGAAGACATCATCTATATCCAGCTGTGTTTCTGAAATATTTATAATTATATTTGTATTGCAAAGTGTGAAAGGAAACATTCACATATGGGGAAAATGGGTAGAAATAGAAATCATGTAGGCAAACTATATTCAGTCCTATTTATTATTAAATGCTTACTTCAGAAATAAATATCTGATAGTTATGTTGTGCTAATTTGGCCATTTGAATCTGCATTTCCTGTTGCTCTTTTCCTGTCTCATAACTGCAGACTTCGCTTGTCTTCCTTATCAAGATCAACAGTTCTTCCCCACTTTGATGGCTTTACCTTTGTCTCATCCCAGGGAAGTGCATTTAGTCTTGATGGAGTGTGATGATTTGCAGTATACTTTGCTTTGAGAAGTGTTCATGTGATTTTTTTAAAAAGTTGGTGATTCCACAACTATTCTGAAGGAAAAAATTGTGTCAACTTCTGGGTCTGCCCCAGCAACATGACTGGCTATGCCATGATGCAAGGTCCTTTGAAGAAGGTTACTATGCAAGTCACTTCCAGATGATTCTTGTCAACAATGACTGCTTGTTGCCCCTTGCTAGAGAATCTGACTGCTTCTGCATGTATTTATATATCAGAAGCAATGATGACCCAAAGAAGACTTAGGGAAGTAGGTCATTTCTAGGCTTGTGACTGAGATACTAAGCAAGCACGTGAAACTGGTGGGTCTTACTTGAATCAAATGAATAAGCCTTTTTTTAGTACTTCTGTCTTTTATGTTTGCTAAACCACTGAATTGAACTGAACTGAACTGAAACCACTGAATTACCCACTCCAGAGTTCTTGCCTGGAGAATCCCAGGGTCGGGGGGAGCCTGGTGGGCTGCCGTCTATGGGGTCGCACAGAGTTGGACACGACTGAAGTGACTTAGCAGCAGCAGCAGCAGCAAACCACTGAACTCATTTGTTAGGGCTGCCGTGACAAAGCAATGCAGACTGGGTGACTTGAACAACTTTATTTCCTTGCAGTTCTGGAAGCTAGAAGTCTAAGATCAAGGGGTCTGTAGAGTTGTTTTCTTCCAAGGGTCTCTTTCATTGGCTTTTCCACAGTTGTCTTTTCTTCCTTTCTCTGCATGTTTTAGTTCCCCCCGCCCCCCACCGGGCTCCTTCCTCCTAAGGACAGCAGTCACACTGAGCCCACTCACACGACTTCTTTTTTTTAATCTTCGTTAACTCATTAAAGGTCCTTCTCCAAATATAGTCATATTCTAAGGTTAGGACTTCAAAATATGAATTTTATGGGGATGCATTTAGCCCATAAGAACCATAGAGATGTTAACAGGAAAAAAAATAACATATTTGATTTACAACAAAGAGGCAAACAAATTAAGGTGAAAAAACAAAAACAAAAAAATAAATAAAAATCATGAATGGAAATAAGTTCATGTACAATGGGAAACTGCAAAAGTGACAAGGTGAGCAGAGGTCTTTTGGTGTTCGTAAATTAGTAATATTATGGTGCATCACTCACACTACTGGAAGTGCTGGGCCTAATATTTCAATATTTGTAAGTATGAAGAGATTCATTTTTATTTATAATATCACTGTAAATGGCCTTCATTCAGGAGTTAAACAATATAAAAATGCTTACAATTTACATGGGAAAGGGTTGGCAATAATCATACATAACTTTTTAATTACACTGCATACTTACCTTTATAGAAGTGTATGTGTACATATTCTATGTAATATATGTATGTTATTTACATATTTTGAAAAACGTCATCTTTGTGGTCAAAGAAATATTAGATCAACACATGAGTTGAAACAGTGGCATGATCCACTAGAAAAAGATTTAAAATTTATTTTGTACCAAATTCTATCACTAAGTGTAAAAGTCATTTGGGGTCAGCACCTTAAACTTCCTGTGATCTATCCTCTTTGGCAAAATGAATTTGTTGCTCTTGATGTTATTCACTTTCCTCTGAAATTTCTTAACTCTTAAGTTCTAGTTACATTTACATGAAGTCCATTAAATAGTTTACATATTTATTACATAAAACTATGAGAATCATAGAGATCTTTGAAACATAAGTCACAAACTTTGAAATATGGATGTGATTGGTTGTACATGGACTCACCACGTTCCATGTTAGAAGAGCTAGACAACTACTTCTTAAGTAATAGCTGTTAAAATTCTTCATCCAGATGGAATGGTAGAGGTGTGCATAGAAAGAAATGTTAAAATATAACCCTAATCTTGAGCCAAAGAGGAAAAACAAGTGCTTTGAAGAAAAGATTAGAAAATATATGTTATTCCTTGTCTTTAAGAAGAGGACATTTTAAAAGTCCTTGGACAGGGTTTCCCTGGTGGCTCAGTGATAAAGAATATGCTGCCAATTCAGGAGACACGAGTTCAGTCTCTGGTCTGGGAAGATCCCATGTGTCATGGAGCAACTAAACCTTTGTGCTTTACAACTACTGAACCTGTGCTGTAAAGCCTGGGAGCCAGGACTGCTGAAGCCTGCATGCCCTAGAGCCTGTACTCTGCAACAAGGGAAGCAAGCACAGTAAGTCTGAGCATTGCAACCAGACAAGAACCTGTGCAAAAACAAAGACCCAGCACAGCCAAAAATAAATAAATAAAATTATAAAAATAATAATGAAATTCACTGGACAAGTTTTAGTAACTGTTGTATTAAAACGAGAATTCCTGGATGTTCCATGGTAGTCCAGTGGTTAGGATGTTGTGTTATCATTGTGTCTGGGGTTCAGTCCCTGTCTGGGGAACTAAGATCCCTACAAGCTGTACAGTGTGGCTATAAAAAAAAAAATTGAAATAAAATAAAATAAGAATGTTTAAAAACAAATGCAAATATGCTAGCACTATATTTGAGGCAATTTCCAAGTACTGAGAGATCTGAAAAGAATTAATAAAATGTCAGCATGCTACATCAGTTTAGTTCCTAAGAGAAAGAGAGTAAGAGGGAGATAATTTTGTAAATCTCTCTCCATGTTTGAGAATTTCTGTTGACTCATTTGTATGAAAAAAAAAAAGAAAAAGTGAAAATGTTAGCCACTCAGTTATGTCCAACTCTTTGTGTTCCCACCACTTAGCAACTAAACCACCACCACCAGCCAGCCATTCCCTTCTCCAGGGGATCTTCCTGACCCAGGGCCGAACTTGCTTCTCATGTGTTGCAGGCAGATTCTTTATTGTGTGAGCCACCAAGGGAGACTCTCATCTAATGTACAGTTTAGCTAAGTACACAATTACAACTTGGAATTATTTTTCCAAGAATCTGAGTATTTCTTCTTTTATAGCCATTGCTATAAAACAACATACACACATAGGCACATATATATGTAATTAAAAGATAATTCCAATTTGCAATATGTTTTTGACTGCCTCTTAATCCTTTCATTCAAGTCCCTTATATTTAGTAGTGTAGTGGACTTTCACAGCTATCAGTCAGTGATTAAATTTCTCAAAAAGGAGTTAAACTTTAAGAGGAATTTAATGCTTTTTTTTGTTTGTTTGCTTTTATGGCCCAACTTTAAGATGAATAAATGGAAAATAGTATGTTCAAACAACTCGTGCGGAACCAATAAATAATAAATGAATAGGTGGCAAAGCCCTTCAATTGTGAAGAGTTTAAGTACATTTATTTTCAATTTCCATTTTGGGCTTCTCCTCACTATAGTCCACATTCTACACTGTTACAGGTTACATCGCAATGGCAAGTGTTATTAACACAAAATCCTGGGAATTCCTGGTCATACTACAATATAATATTGTATTTTATTAAGAAAAGGGAAAAAACTTAAATGTCTTTGAATTTGAAATCAATAATACTCAATAACCAGGATTTTAAGACACAGCAGTTGCCTACAAGACAATTAAGAAATCAATTATACATGAAAGTACTGAACTCTATATTATCAAGAATCAATGTATTTGATATGACATCAGCTTTCACTTTCTTTTAAATATTCATATTAACAATGTATTTACATGTGTACATATACATACATATATATATATATTATCCTGACCTTAACTTTCTTGTATTTTCAATCCAATTTTGTCTATTTTCCTTTCCCATGTGTATAAATATACTTTAGTTCTTGTTTTTGTTTTTGTTGTTTAGTCACTAAGTTGTGACTGACTCTTGGAACCCCATGGGCTGTAACCCACCAGACTCCTCTGTCCATGTGATTTTCCAGGAAAGAATACTGGAGTGGGTTGCCATTTTCTTCTCCAGAGGATCTCCCTGACCCAGAGATCGAACTCCCATCTCCTGCATCGGCAGGGAGACTCTTTACCCCTGAGCCATCAAGGAAGCCCACTTTAGCTCTAACCATCACTTAAATCTCCAACTTTTAAATTCAGCTTACTTATACCTTTCCCAGTCCATCATTCACTGACCACAATATTTTCCATAATTGAAAACTCCGGTATCTCATCACTGAAAATTACCTGAGACAATCAGCTATTCTCCTTTTCTCCTCTTCTGCTCTATCAACATTTTAAAAAATGAGACAGCAATAATATTAATAAAGAGGTGCTCATCACGGCATATATACTTTGCAAAAAATATACTACAAAAATTTAATGCTCACGATCATTTTATGAATTACATTATTGTTATCTTCTTTTTTTTTGCACAGGAATAAACTAGGCTGAGACATGTGAAGGAACTTGTTTACTTCATGGCAAAGGACCCTAGTAAAACTATGATATGCACATTTCAGCCCTTATCCCATGAGATGTGGTATACCCAACTTTTACCTCACTCGTGTATAACTACCTGTTAACAGTCTGAAGTCTAGTCTGTGTTCCTACTACACTTGCTTGAAGTTCCCTTGCAAATTTGTAACTGAAAACCCCAATGATCCTACCTTTGCCTTTTCAAAATATCTCTAGAGTTAAGCATATCTTCATATCTCACTTTCAATGTCTACCTCCACCTTTCAGCTCATTCATTTTAGGTTTCTTCTTTTAATGCTTCTCACACAGTCTACATAAATAACCCTGTAGGGTCTTCCCATCTGTTCTCATTTCTTTTTGTCAACATTGGAAGTTCTCCTGTTATAATCTTGCTTTTCATCCTTGTACAAATATTATTCAGTGAATCGTTAAATCTCCATTTATATGCTTGCTCTTTCAGTAAGATAAGGAAGTTTTACTTACACACATTTGCTACTTTCTGCCGAAGAATTGATGCTTTTGAACTGTGGTGTTGGAGAAGACTCTTGAGAGTCCCTTGTACCGCAAGGAGATCCAATCAGTCCATTCTAGAGGAGATTGATCCTGGGTGTTCATTGGAAGGACTGATGCTAAAGCTGAAACTGCAATACTTTGGAATGAGATGGCTGGATGGCATCACCAACTCTGTGGACATGAGTTTGAGTGAACTCCAGGAGTTGGTGATGTACAGGGAGGCCTGGCGTGCTGTGATTCGTGGGGTCGCGGAGAGTCGGACACGACTGAGCGACTGAACTGAACTGAACTGAACTGAACTGAACACATATACCTGACCAGCTCATTGGCTTCAAATTCATTGGATCCATGTGTATTTCTTAATCTGTCAGAGTTAAGTATTTGTGTTGTTACTTGGGCTTGGAACTGTCCTTCTGCATCCTCTCTCTCTCTCTCTCTCATATATATATCTAAATTATATATATTTAAATTTTTTAAATCAAGTATTAATATTTCTTTTTATTTCTAGTTTACTGAGATCATTAAAGTTATGAATGGCTGTTAAACTTTGTCAATATTTTCTATGTTAAATGCTACAATCAAATGATTTTTCTTTGTTTATCCTAATGATATGTTTGCTGACTTTATTTTTTTTGGGCTCCAAAATCACTGCAGATGGTGACTGCAGCCATGAAATTAAAAGACGCCTACTCCTTGGAAGGAAAGTTATGACCAACCTGGACAGCATATTAAAAAGCAGAGCCATTATTTTATCAACAAAAGTCCACCTAGTCAATGCTATAGTTTTTTGAGTAGTCATGTATGGATGTGAGAGTTGGACTATAAATAAAGCTGAGCACCAAAGAATTGATGCTTTTGAACTGTGGTGTTGGAGAAGACTCTTGAGAGTCCCTTGGACTGCAAGAAGATCCAACCAGTCCATCCCAAAGGAGGTCAATCGTGAGTGTTCATTGGGATGACAGATTTTGAAGCTGAAATTACAATACTTTGACCACCGGATGCAAAGAGTTGACTCATTTGAAAAGACCCTGATCCTGGGAAAGGTTGAAGGCAGGAGGAGAAGGGGACAACAGAAGATGAGATGGTTGGATGGCATCACCGACTCTATGGACATGAGTTTGGGTGATAGACAGGGAAGCCTGGCTTGCTGCAGTCCATGGGGTGGCAAAGAGTTGGACACGATGGAACGACTGAACTGAACTGAACATTGTTATTTAGTTGTTAAGTCATGTCCAACTCTTCTGCAATCCCATGGACTGTAGCCCATCAGGCTCCTCTCTCCATAGAATTCTCTAGACAAGAATACTGGAGTGGGTTGTCATTCCCTTCTCTAGGGGATCTTCCTGATTCAGGAATCAAACCTGAATTTTTGCATTGCTGGTAGATCCTTTACCACTGAGCCACTGGGGAATTGATATGGTGGTTAAAAGAGCCTCAACTTTGAATCATATTTGTTTTCGTATACATATATCACCCAAATATCGAAACCAGAAACATTATTAAAAGAAATGAAAGAGATAAAAATTCTCTATAATTAATAGCATACCAAATCCAATTACATTTAAAATATAGTAGTTTTCATTTTTGCTTTTTTTAACAGTCATTTCTGGATTTGATATTGTGGTACTGTTGATCTCATAAAATGAATTATTACTATTATTACTTCTCATTGTATTTTCTGGAAAATATTGTGTACAATTATTATTATTTAACTGTATGGTGCAATTATCTAGAGATATAATTTAGGCCTAGTACATTTCTTGCTAGATGTTTATTAATTATGAATTTATTTAATGGATTCAGAATTATCTAGGTTATTTATTTCTCTTTGTATGAGTTTTGGAGCTTGTTTCTTTAAAGAATTAATCCATTTTAACTAAGTTATCAAATTTGTGGGCATTGATTTGTTCACAGTGTTCATTTATTATCATTTTGAGATCTGTAGATCTATAATGATGACCTCCTTTCTTTCATTTCATACATTATTCATTTGTGTTTTCTCAACTTTTTTTTTTTTCCTGGTTAGACTGGTTGGAGTTTTGTCAATTTCATTGGTTTTTTAAAAGAACCAGGTTTTGTTTTTATTGAATTTTCTTTTTTTTAATTTGAGGATAATTGCTTTACAATGTTGTGCTTGTTTCTGCAGTACAACAATGCAAATAAACCATAATTTATATATATATATAAAAGTTGAAATAAGAATTAGAAAACTAAATACAGGGATGGGAGGGGGGAAGGATGCTCCAGAGAGGGAGTATAGGTCTGTTTGTCTGTATGTATATATATTCATGCATATACATATGTATAGTATATTTTCTAATTTTATATGTATGAATTTATATATACATATATGTTTTAATTTTGTATTTTATTTGAAGTATTTTAAACTTAAATTGTTCTTCTTTTCACAGTTCTCCATGATAGAGCCTTAGATTATTTACTTTAGATTGTTTTTCTTTTCTGATATATACACTTAAGGCCATATATTTCCCTCTACATGCTATTTTCACTGCATCTCTCAAATTTTAAAGAGTTGCATTTTTATTTTTGTTTAATCCAAATCATATTTTTAATTTATTTGGAAACTCCTGAAATCCGTGTGTCATTTAAAAAGTGTTGCTTAATTTCTAAACATTTAATTTTTTTTTTCAGTTTTGTTTCTGTTACTGATTCCTACTCTAATTCCATTGTGAGCTGAGAATATTTTGTGTGATTTTAAAATGTTATTAAGGTGTGTTTATAGCACAGAAAAAGAGCTATCTTGGTAATTGTCCCATTTCACCTTGAGAAGAATGTTTCTTCTACTACCGCTGGATGAACATTCTATAAATGTTCTTTAGGAAATGTTATTGATAGAGCCATTCAGAGAATGTCTATTTTACTGATTTTTCTCCTCCTTTATCTATCAGCTACTGACAAAGAGATGTTGAAGTATCCTATAAAGAGAACGGCTTTTTCTCTCTCTCCTTTAATTTTTATCCATTTTTGCCTTACTTACATATTTAAGATAATAAATCTTCTTGGAGAGTTCATTGCTTCTTTATATCTGGTAAATTCCTTTTTTAAAAATCTCTAATGATTTCCTTTTGCTGTGTTCTGAAGTCTGCTTTGTATGAAATTCAATATAGTTACTCTAGCTTTCTTTTGATTATTATTAGCATGGATACTTTTATCTACTCCTATACTTTTTGCCTCATGACATCTTTATGATTTAAAGTCATTTTCATTTATATACAAAAATATTATTCTGTGTGTTTTTAATCTTCTCTGATAATTTCTGACTTTTAATCGGTATTTTTAGAACATTATACAGAAGTCCTGTGTGGTGGGAAGATATTGAAAAGTGGGAGCATTCATTTTAAATCTCAATGTTTCAGTAATACTGTGTCTCAAGTGTATGACCTTTGAAAGTATTTGTCCAGTGTTACAGTGTTAAAAAAAAACAAACACCTTACCTTTACTCTCTTAAGTGTTTTCCAATCTATTTTCAAAAATTTTTAAATGAATTTCATGAGAAAATGCTCATTCCATGCTAATATATGCACTCATATATCATTGCTATAATTTTCTTCATATAAAATATGTACTTAAGATAAGGAACCAAATTTTCACTTAATCTAAATAAACTAGAATAAAATGTAATAGAAGTCTTTACAAAGAAAGAATGAAATACACTAAACATTCCACTCTAGTGTTTTTTCATTATGAATTTTAAATGTGATTCCTTGCATGTGTCTTTACATATTTATATACACATATGCATGTATAATCTCATGGTCATGTATGGATGTGAGAGTTGGACTGTGAAGAAGGCTGATCCCTGAAGAATTGATGCTTTTGAACTGTGGTGCTGGAGAAGACTCTTGAGAGTCCCTTGGACTGCAAGGAGATCCAACCAGTCCATTCTAGAGGAGATCAATCCTGGGTGTTCATTGGAAGGACTGATGCTAAAGCTGAAACTGCAATACTTTGGCCACCTCATGCGATGAGTTGACTCACTGGAAAAGAGTCTGATGCTGGGAGTGATTGGGGGGCGGGAGCAGACGGGGATGACAGAGAATGAGATGGCTGGATGGCATCACCAACTCGATGGACATGAGTTTGAGTGAACTCCAGGAGTTGGTGATGGACAGGGAGGCCTGGCGTGCTGTGATTCATGGGGTCGCGGAGAGTCGGACACGACTGAGCAACTGAACTGAACTGAACGCATATATATATACTTACATATATCATTTAAAATATTGCATGTGGTGGATCTGTCATTTCTTAAATTCAGTAACATAATTAAGTGAAGGTTCAGTTCAGTTCAGTGAGTCAACTCGTCACATGAGGTGGCCAAAGTATTGGCGTTTCAGCGTTAGCATCAGTCCTTCCAATGAACACCCAGGATTGATCTCCTTTAGAATGGACTGGTATGATCTCCTTGCAGTCCAAGGGACACTCAAGAGTCTTCTCCAGCACCACAGTTCAAAAGCACCTAGAATTTGATATTTTAGAACTGCTAAATATGCATTTTTTTCTTATTTTAATGAAATAAAGATGAATATTTTTAATGATAAAAGGTACAATTCACAAAGAAGATAGACATCATAAATCATTAGACACCTCAACAACAAAGAAACAAAAATAGCTAAAGCAAAATCAAAAGAAACATAAGGGAAAAGAAAAATATATAATCATAGTGTGATGTACTAACATTTCTCTGAGAATATCAGAGAAATACTCGAATATAATGGCACACTAAGTTCCTATATGGAAAGGTAATGTGAGAAAAGTGATTTTTTTCTTTAAGCAAGCCATTTAACTGATGGACACAAGAAAATGAGCAGAGCAAAATTCCAGCCTTTCCTCATTATAGTTTATAATGAGCATTTATTATAGCATGCCTTAAATTCTTGAAACTGTGAAAAGGTCATATGCAAAATCAGATGATAAAAATACTTTCGGTGCTGAGCATATGAATGTTCCCACTGTAGACACAGAAATGGAGGGAAATGTGAAACAGTTTCCCTTAAAATCTAGGTTTATTATGGCACCTGTAAACTAGCTGGATAAAATCTCATTCAGAAAGAATATTACAGATGTACTTAAATCTCTTGTTCTTACAATGCTGTTACTTTTTTGGGCTCAGAGAATTTCCCCTCTTAGGAATGATAGCTTGCATACATTCAAATAACCATAATATGAGTAGCTTTCTAAGCTTGTCGTGGTTTGGTTACTAAGTCGAGTCTGAGTCTTGTGCAACACCATGGACTATAGCCCACCAGGCTCTATTGTCCGTGATATTTCCCAGGCAAGAAAACTGGAATGGACTGCCATTTCCTCCTCCAGGGAATCTTCCTGACCCAGAGATCAAAGCCATGTCTCCTGGTTGGCAGGCAGATTCTTTACTGCTGAGCCATCAGGGAAGAAAGCCCTTACCAAGATTCAGTTCAGTTCAGTTCAGTTCATTCGCTCAGTCATGTCCGACTCTCCGCGACCCCATGAATCACAGCACGCCAGGCCTCCCTGTCCATCACCAACTCCCGGAGTTCACTCAAACTCATGTCCACAGAGTCGGTGATGCCATCCAGCCATCTCATTCTCGGTCGTCCGCTTCTCCTCCCGCCCCCAACCTTTCCCAGAATCAGAATCTTTTCCAGTATAGGGAAACCTTATATAGAAACAGTAGTATAACATTCAATTAAGAAGACGCATCTAAACATTAGTTCTCTATTTTCAGATACACAGGCATATCAATTTTAATACTGGAAGGTCTGAATAAGCATTTAATGATAATATATGTTTCAGTTAAAGTTATATGTTTTTCTATCTTTCATTCCATCTACACCATCCCTGTGAAAGTATTCTCAACCTGATTAAATGACACTCCTACAGTCACATTGCTTTTAATGTACAGTTTTGAGGAAAGAAGTAAAACCAAGTAAAAGCAGCAGCAACAGAAACAATGATAGCTACAAATTCATCTGACTTTTAGATCTTGCAAAGAACTTTTTATAAATAAATATAAAGAAATATGTGTGCTTTTATATCTGTTTCTTTCAATGTCAAAGATGCTTGACTTGTGAAGTGGACCCCATTCTGTCAAAATAAGTCTAATCTTAAAGAAAATCAGTATATAGAAAAAGTAAGCGTTTTCCTTAGTGCAACACACACATCATGTTTCATCTTGAAGTTCACTAAAAGGTAAATTCATTTGCATAAGTTTCCTAAAAATAAGATTTGAAATTTTAATATTTTTCAAATGTGAAGACTGAGGTATTAAGAAGTTATATAATTTCCCATGGTCTCAAAGCTAATAATTTTCAGAACTTTGATATGGACATTTGTTAGACCAACTTCAGTGGTTAAGTTCTTTCCATATCATTTTTCTGTCTCTCCTTGACATACCTAAGCTTGATAATCTTTTGTTTATCTCTAGCCTATTTCATTTTCCATTTCATATGGAAGTTGTTTTAAAATTATCTGCTAGATTCATTTCCAATCACTGCCACACATTACTCTTTCTCCTACATATCTCAGCAGAAAATCAAGCTTCCAATTTTATAGAGTATTTTGTTTTATTGAAGCACTGTTGGTTTACAATATTACATTAGTTTCAGGTGTACAAAATAGTGAATCAATATTTTTATAGATTATACTCCATTTGAAGTTGTTACAAACTAATGGCTATATTTCTCTGTGCTGTACAATATATCCTTGTTGCTAATTTATTTATAGAGTAACTATTAATTATCTTTGTGTCACAAACTGTCACCCATTTTTATACTCTTGTCTCATCTTTTGAGAAGCATTTACACAATTTTCAGTACTATCAATTATATACCACCTTTACTGAAGTATAGTATTTGTTCCAAAGAATAGTAAGGAGAGATAAGAAAGCCTTCCTCAGCGATCAATGCAAAGAAATAGAGGAAAACAATAGAATAGGAAAGACTAGAGATTTCTTCAAGAAAATTAGAGATACCAAGGGAGCATTTCGTGCAAAGATGGGCTTGATAAAGGACAGAAATACTATGGACCTAATAGAATCAGAAGATATTAAGAAGAGGTGGCAAGAATATACAGAAGAACTGTACGAAAAAGATCTTCATGACCCAGATAATCATGATGCTGTGATCACTCTCCTAGAGCCAGACATTTTGGAATGTGAAGTCAGGTGGGCCTTAGGAAGCATCAGTACGAAAACAAAGCTAGTGGATGCGATGGAATTCAGGTTGAGCTATGTCAAATTCTAAAAGATGATGCTGTGAAAGTGCTGCACTCAATATATCAGCAAATTTGGAAAATTCAGCAGTGGGCACAGGGCTGGAAAATGTCAGTTTTCATTCCAATCCCAAACAAAGTCAATGCCAAAGATTGCTCAAACTACCACATAATTGCACTCATCTCACACGCTAGTAAAGTCATACTCAAAATTCTCCAAGCCAGGCTTCAGTAATATGTGAACCATGAACTTCCAGATGTTCAAGCTGGTTTTAGAAAAGGCAGAGGAACCAGAGATCAAATTGACAACATCCGCTGGGTCATTGAAAAAGCAAGAGAGTTCCAGAAAAAACATATATTTCTGTTTTATTGACTATGTCAAAGCCTTTGACTGTGTGGATCACAAAAAACTGTGGAACATTATGAAAGAGATGGGAATACCAGACCACCTGATCTGCCTCTTGAGAAACATATGCAGGTCAGGAAGCAACAGTTAGAACTGGACATGGAACAGACTGGTTCCAAATAGGAAACAGTATACAAGTATACATCAAGGCTGTATATTGTCACCTTGCTTATTTAACTTATATGCAGAGTACATCATGAGAAACGCTAGGCTGGAAGAAGCACAAGCTGAATCAACATTGCGGTGTGAAATATCAATAACCTCAGATATGCAGATGACACCACCCTTATGGTAGAAATTAAAGAAGAACTTAAGAGTCTCTTGATGAAAGTGAAAGAGGAGAGTGAAAAAGTTGGCTTAAAGCTCAACATTCAGAAAACTAAGATCATGGCATCTGATCCTATTACTTCATAGCAAATAGATGGGGAAACAGTGGAAAGAGTGGCTGACTTTATTTTTCTGGGCTCCAACATCCCTGCAGATGGTGATTGCAGCCTTGAAATTAAAAGATGCTTGTTGCTTGGAAGGACCAACCTAGACAGCATATTCAAAAGGAGAGACATGACTTTGCCAACAAAGGTCCATCTAGCCAAGGCTATGGTTTTTCCAGTAGTCATGTATGGGTGTGAGAGTTGGACTATAAAGTAAGCCGAGGGCTGAAGAATTGATGCTTTTGAACTGTGGTGCTGGAGAAGACTCTTGAGAGTCCCTTGGACTGAAAGGAGATCCAACCAGTCTATCCTAAAGGAGATCTGTCCTGGGTGTTCATTGAAGGGACTGATGTTGAAGCTGAAACTCCAATACTTTGGCCACCTCATGTGGAGAGCTGACTCATTTGAAAAGACTCTGATGCTGGGAAAGATTGAGGGAAAGAGGAGAAGGGGATGACAGAGGATGAGATAGTTGGATGGCATCATCGACTCAATGGATATGGGTTTGGGTGGACTCCGGGATTTGGTGATGGACAGGGAGGCCTGGCGTGCTGTGGTTCATGGGGTGGCAAAGAGTCGTACATGACTGAGCGACTGAAGTGAACTGAACTGAAGTATCTGTGACCTAAATACGTTTTGTAATTTGAAGGGTGAGCCTGCAAAGAATGAAATCTTCAGATGACTACACTGTTTATAATACTTTTCCTGATTTATTTATCTTTTGCTTTATTTTGTTTATTATCAGGTTGTCAAGATTTTCTAGTCACTTGAAGCAATAACAACACATGATTTTACTCTATTGGGTGCTTTCATTGTCATTCAATATCATTTCAAGAAGTATTAATTGTGTATCATTTGTACCACTCAGTACAAAAAAAAAAAAAAAGAAAAGAAAAAAACTATATGGGAGAAATTTATGCTAATATTCTGTTTTATATAGATTTATATGAACAAGGGCAAATAGATTTTAAAGAATTAAAGAAAATGAGCATAGTTTTAGAAGTACTCACCTTATCACTCAACACCTCTATAATTAATATATATTCAGTTCTATTTAACTTAGCATTAAAAGGAAAATGTATCATTAAAGCATACTTTAATGTAATCCTCTTCCTTTTCCACACAATCAGGATCTCATCCCTTGATTACTTAACACATATCATTAGAACATTTAAAAATAATTTTACTCTGAGATTCAGGGTAAATTGTTATTGTCTGCATCAGCAAAAGATGACTTTTCATATTAGTTGTATGAAGAGAGGAGCTTGCTTATCTAATCTGATGCCAGGCTTGTTTTAAAAATGATCTACAACAATGCAATAATGTTGCAATTTAATTATTTTATTTTTATAGAAATCATTATTTTCCTTATTATTCAAAGTGCATTTAATCATAAAGTAAATATTTATAGGTTATCTACTTTGTCTAGAAATCATGCTACACACTGAAGAAATAAAGATCATTAAAACATTCACATTCCCTAGCTCCTTGGAAATTAAATCAAATATATGAATGTACAATTCAGTTCAGTTCAATTCAGTCACTCAGTCGTGTCTGACTCTTTGCGACTCCACGAATTGCAGCACGCCAGGCTTCCTTGTCCATCACCAACTCCCGGAGTTCAATCAAACCCATGTCCATAGAGTCGGTGATGCCATCCAGCCATCTCATCCTCTGTCGTCCCCTTCTCCTCCTGTCCCCAGTCCCTCCCAGCATCAGATTCTTTTCTAGTGAGTCAGCTCTTCGCATGAGGTGGCCAAAGTACTAATGTCTCAGCTTTTTAATATGCTATCTAGGTTGGTCATAACTTTCCTTCCAAGGAGTAAATGTCTTTTTATTTCATGGCTTCAATCACCATCTGCGGTGATTTTGGAGCCCAAAAAAATAGTCTGACACACACACATATATATTTAATTGTATATCCAATTAAATAAAATAAAATTAAACATATATATATTAATTGAATTTACAATTAAATATATATGTTTATATATATGTCAAATAATTATGTAAAACTGGTACCACCTAAATTTGGAGTCTTCAGAGAAGGAGATTGTCATTTTATGCTCTATCTTAGGATTAATTGTGGAGAAGGAAATGGCAACCCACTCCAGCCATGCTTGCCTGGAGAATTCCATGGACAGAGGAGCCTGGTGGGCTACAGCCCATGGGGTCAAAAGGAGTCAGACATGACTGAATGACTAACACTTAGGATTAACTGATCAATTGTATGTTAGCTCCTTTGCATAGTGTATTTCCTTAGAATCTATAACAAGTAAATTTTAAGCACTGTGCAGCAAAATCATTATGCATAAATTATACAGTTGTACTATTTATGAGCCTCTAAAAAGGGCAGTGCCAAAGAATGTTCCAACTGCGGTCCAATTGTGCTCATTTCACTGCTAGCAAGGTTATGCTCAAAATCATTGAAACTAGACTTCAACAGTACATTAAGCAAGAAATTACAGATGTATAGTTAGGTTTATAAAAAAGAGGCAGAGTAACCAGAGACCAAATGGCCAAAATTCACTGGATCAAAGAAAAATCAAGGGAATTCTAGAAAAACCTTTACTTCTGCTTCATTGAGTACACTAATGCCTTTGAGTGTGTGGAAAATTCTTAAAGAGAGAAAAATACCAGACCACCTTATCTGTCTCCTGAGAAACCTTATGCAGGTCAAGAAGCAACAGTTAGAACCTTACAGGGAGCAATCTATGATGTGCTTAGTCACTCAGTTGTGTCTTACTCTTGCGACCCCGTGGACTGTAGCCCACCAGGCTCCTCTGTCCATGGGGATTCTCCAGGCAAGGATACTGGATTGGATTGCATGCCCTTCTCCAATCTTCCCAACCCAGGGACTGAGCCCAGGTCTCCCACACTGAAGGTGAATTCTTTACCATCTGAGCCACAAGGTAAACTCACATGGAAAAATGGACTGACTCAAAATTGGAAAAGGAATAAGACAATGGTGTATATTGGCATCCTATTTATTTAACTTATATGCAGTGTACATCATGAGAAATGCTGAACTGGATGACTTACAAGAGAGAATCAAGCTGCCAGGAGAAATATCAACTTCAGATATGCAGATAATACCTCTTTAATGGTAGAAAGTGAGGAGAAATTAAAGAATGCCTTAATGAGGATGAAAGAGGAGAGTGAAAAAGCTGGCTTAAAAACAAAAGTCATGGCATCCAGTACCATCACCTCATGGCATATACAAGGGGATAAAAGTAGAAGCAATGACAGATTTTCTTTTCTTGAACTCTAAAATCACTGTGGACAATGACTGCAGCCATGAAATTAAAAGATGCTTGCTCCTTGGAAGAAACGCAATGACAAACCTAGACAGTATTTTAAAAAGCAAAGACATCACTTTGACAACAAAGGTCCATCTAGTCAAATCTATGGTTTTTTAAAAGTCATGTACGGGTGTGAGAGTTGGGTCATAAAGAGAGCTGAGCACCGAAGGATTGATGCTTTTGAACCTTGGTGCTGGAGAAGAGGTTTCCCTGGTGGCTCAGCTGGTAATGTGGGAGACCAGGGTTTAATCCCTGGGTGGGGAAGATCCCCAGAAGAGTGGAACTGCTACCCACTCCAGTACTGTCACCTGGAGAACTCCACGAACTGTAAAGTCAGACTTCAATATTGGGCTTACCTAGTAGCTCAGCTGGTGAAGAATCCAACTGCAATGCAGGAGACCCTGGTTTGATTCCTGGGTCAGGAAGATCCACTGGAGAAGGGATAGGCTACTCACTCCAGTATTCTTGGGCTTCCCTGGTGGCTCAGCTGGTAAAGAATCTGCCTGCAATGAGGGTGGATGGGTTGGGAAGATCCCCTGGAGAAGGGAAAGGCTATCCACTTGAGAGAATACTCTTGAAAATTCCTTGCATAGCAAGGAGATTAAACCAGTCAATCCTAAGTGGAATAAACTCAATATTTACTGGAAGGACTGATACTGAAGCTGAAACTCCAATACTTTGGCCACCTGGAATGTAGGAACCAACTCATTATAAAAGCTCCTGATGCTGGGAGAGATCGAAGGTAAAAGGAGAAGAGGGTAGCAGAGGATGAGATAGAGAGCTTCACCAGCTCAATGGACGTGAGTTTGAGCAAACTCCAGGTTATAGTGAAGGACAGGGACGCCTGCATGCTGCAGTTCATGGGGTCACAAAGAACTGGATGTGGGTGAGCAGCTGAATGTTTCCAATATACATTTCACAGGTTAGTGCTGTTTTCCTCCATATCTGAAAGCAATTATTTCACATATTTTGTCTTGCTTATAGTAGGTAAGAATAAGAGAGCTAGTCTGGTACAAGCTATTCTACCATGGCTGAAATAGCAAATCTGCAGTAGAGTTTTTGAGTAAGTAACAAAGAATGGATCCTATTCATGGCTGAAGGGTTAGCCTTAAATAGGATCCAGAGAAGTTAACACAGGAACCCTGAGCACTTACACAATTACTCATGTTGTCTTATAATTCTTCTTTGTCTTCTCTTCACTTGGGAGGTAGGTCATACACAATTTCATACCAAGGAGCATTCTGACAGCAGTGGTAAACTTCTACAATTTTATAATCTGTTGCCTTCCATTTCAAATCCAATAACAGATTGTGTAGATATCTATTCTTAATGTATCTGCCTCTTCCTTCGTTTTCTATAGTAACTGGTTTTACCCAAGGTCTCATTACCCAAGCTTGACTAAGCACATATGTTAAATTTTCAATTTGTCATTTGATTTAATATTCAGTTCAGTTCAGTTCAGTCGCTCAGTCATGTCCGACTCTGCGACCCCATGAATCACAGCACGCCAGGCCTCCCTGTCCATCACCAACTCCCGGAGTTCACTCAAACTCTTGCCCATCGAGTCGGTGATGCCATCCAGCCATCTCATTCTCTGTCGTCCCCGTCTCCTCCCACCCCCAATCACTCCCAGCATCAGACTCTTTTCCAGTGAGTCAACTCGTCACATGAGGTGGCCAAAGTATTGAAGTTTCAGCTTTAGCAGCAGTCCTTCCAATGAACACCCAGGATTGATCTCCTTTAGAACGGACTTGTTGGATCTCCTTGCAGTCCAAGGGACTCTCAAGAGTCTTCTCCAACACCACAGTTCAAAAGCATCAATTGTTCGGCGACAAGCTTTCTTCACAGTCCAACTCTCACATCCATAAAATATTTCAAGAACATATGACATTAAAATTATATATTAGTCTGCTCAGCATGCCATAATGAAGTAGCACAAAAAGGGTGGCTTAAACAGTAGAAATCTGTTTACTCACTGGCAACCCACTCTAATTTTCTTGCCTGGAGAATCCCAGGGACAGAGGAGCCTGACAGGCCATAGTCCATAGAGTTGCACAGAGTCAGACAAGACTGAAGAAACTTAACACACACACACAGCTCTGGAGAATGAAATCTAGCCAATTTAGTCTTTTTTGAGGGCTCTCTTTCTGCCTCTCTGACTATGTCCTCACTTACTCTTTTCTCGGTGCCTATGTTCGTAGAGACAGAAAGAAAATGGGAGAGAGGAAGGCAGTTTCTCTGGTGTGTCATCTAATAAGGAGTCTAATCCATCACATCAGGTCCCACCCTCAAGATCTCATTGAAACTTAAATACTTCATCCTCTGTGTGTGTGTGCATGTGTGTGCTCAGTCACATCTGACTCTTTGCAACCTCATGGGCTATAGTCTGCCAGGCTCCTCTGTCCATGGAATTTTCCAGCAAGAATACTGGAATGGGTTGCCATTTCCTCCTCCAGGGGATCTTTCCAGCAAGAGATTGAACCTGCATCTCTTGCATTCCCTGCATTGGCAGGCAGAGTCTTTACCACTGAGCATCCTGGGAGCCCTACTTCCTCATCGTCCTATCTCCAAGTACAGCCAAACTGGGGGTTAGGGCTTCATTGTATGAATTTTGCATGCTAAGATGCTTCAGCCATGTTCAACTCTTTGTGATGCTATAGACTGTAGCCCACCAGGCTTCTCTGTCCTTGGGGATTCTCCAGGCAAGAATACTGGAGTACACTGCCATGGTATCCTCCAGGGGATCTCCTTGGCCCAGGGATCAAACTTGTGTCTCCTGTGGCTCCTGCATTAGCATGCAGGTTCTTTACCACTAGGACTGTCTGGAGTTACAAATTTTAATCCTTATTAGCATACCATTAAAGTTAAATTTGAAACAGCATTAAAAATATTAATTTAAAGGTAAATTTAAATAGTGACTTCAACAATGTCTGTAATGTGAAGAGCAAAGAGCAAACTTTATTCCAGTCTCATCTCTAATATTTATTTACTTTTGTCTTAATTGATTGGAGGCAAAGCAAATCATCTCTTCTTATAGATTTAGAATAAAATGGTATACGTTTATTTTGTTAATTCACCTGTTAGACACACACATACAAACAGATGTAAAGACACATAATATAGATATTGTTTGTGTGTTTGTCGCTCAGTCGTATCCGACTCTTTGCGACCCCATGCACTGTAGCCGTCTAGGCACCTCTGTCCATGGGATTCTCCAGGCAAGAATACTGGAGTGGGTTGCCATTCCTGTCTCCAGGAGATCTTCCTGACCCAGCAATCAAACCCTGGACTCCTGCACTGTAGGCAGAATCTTTACCTTCTGAGTCACCAGGGGAAGCCCAGAAATTGTACACATACGTGCATATATATGCATGATAGCAAATATGCAAATTATGTCCCTACGTATGCTGACCAAACAGACTAATTAGACTATAACTTTCCGATAACTCTGAGAGAGGGAGAAATTATATTTTGTCCCCATGTTTACAAAGTAAAACCTTATAAACTGACATTAATGATTAGAATTATTTCTGCACATTTTATGTTACCTGAGCTCTGTGATAGATTATAACTAACTCAGTGTGATGGACTCCATCTGATTCACATATATAATTTCAGTTCAGTTCAGTTCAGTTCAGTTGCTCAGTCGTGTCCGACTCTTTGTGACCCCATGAATCACAGCACGCCAGGCCTCCCTGTCCATCACCAACTCCCGGAGTTCACTCAAACTCATGTCCACAGAGTCGGTGATGCCATCCAGCCATCTCATTCTCCGTTATCCCCTTCTCCTCCCGCCCCCAACCTTTCCCAGCATCTGAGTCTTTTCCAGTGAGTCAACTCGTCGCATGAGGTGCCCAAAGTATTGCAGTTTCAGCTTTAGCATCAGTCCCTCCAATGAACATCCAGGACTGATCTCCTTTAGAATGGACTGGTTGGATCTCCTTGCAGTATAAGGGACTCTCAAGAGTCTTCTCCAACACCACAGTTCAAAAGCATCGATTCTTCAGCGATCAGCCTTCTTCATAGCATTGCCTAAAAATTCAAGGGCAAAGCAGATGAAAATGTAGGAAATATAGCAATTAGGATGTGTTTATGTAAGTCTTAGTTTAGTTCACTAAAGGGAAGATTTTTGAAAGCAGAGTTATATGTGATAAATAGCAAGTTTTTCAATAAATAGTTACAAAATAGAGAAAGAAGAATATTAAGGCACTTAGAGTAACAGCTTATGAAATGTAATAAATTCGATTAGTTTAAGAAATTATGAAACAAGAAAAATGTATAGAGATATTTTATTATTAATATTACCACAAAATTTTATGAAATTTATGTTAATTTCCATATAATAAATTAGGATAACATAAGAGCAGCTGAAGAGTTAAGAAAACAATCACAGTTAATCAAAATAATTTATCAAACAGTAAATTCCACAGGTGATTTTTCATTTTTAAAATTACATTTCCATTTAGATAAATTGTGACAATTATAAAATCACCTACCATGTAAGTATTGATAGATGATGATTTCAGAAAATGGTAATAACATGATTTTACATGAGTAGGAGTTTTGATCCTAAATATATGCATTATTTGAATGACATAATATATAAATATATAGATAGTTCAATGGCTATACATATGTTTTTGCCCCCTGAGAAATCCGTATGCAAGTCAAGAAGCAACAGTTAGAATCAGAAACAGAACAACAGTGATAGCTGCTCAGTCATGTCTGACTCTGCAACCCCATGGACCGTAGCCTGCCAGGCTCCTCTGTCCATGGAATTCTCCAGGCAAGATTACTGGAGTAGGTTGTCATTTCCAGGGATCCTGCACTGCAGGAGAGTCTTTATCATCTGAACCACCAGGAAAGCCTATTATTAACAGACATTTCTAAGTATAAAGAGAGGTCAACTTAAAAAGTATCAGCAGATGTATGCTTGATTTTATCTTATAATCTGTAGACAGTATATTAGAATATGTAATGAATCCATACACATTTTCCAAAGGAATACCCGAAACAGAAGCAGCAAAAAGTTATAAATGACAATCATCAATCAGATGAATTAATTTAGATGAAGCTTTGCTCTCTTGAAGAGATAGGGACTGGGCAAGTGGTCAGGAAGGAAATGCAATGTGCTTTTAACTTCATATGAAAAATGATGTTCAATTCCCTGTTGGTGAGCATAGCTCTGCTTTTGCCAGATAAACCTTCTACTTCAAATTACTGTCCAAATGCTTTATTAAAATTCTGCTTCTGGCCTTTGTTTTGGAATCTGCTACTTTTGTTGCCACCTCCTGATTGCTGTCCTCTGAAGCTTCTACCTCTTTGGCGCTGTCCCCTGACACCTCGGTTTCCCTTGTGCTGTTCCCTGAGGCCTTGGTTGCATTCTTCCATTGCTGTCCTCAGAAGCTGTGATATCCTTTCCAAGGACCTTTGGGCTCTGGTTGCTCCGTGGTTGCTCCGTGGTCTGGAACAACAGACTGGTTCCAGATTGGGAAAGGAGTATGTCAAGGCTGTAAACTTAGCTTATATGCAGAGTACGTCATATATAACACTGTGCTGGATGAAGCACAAGCTTGAATCAAGATTGCCAGAGGAAATATCAATAACCTCAGATATGCAGATGACACCACCCTTCACTCTTGTGAAGAGCAACTAAACAGCCTCTTGATGAAAGTGAAAGAGGAGAGTGAAAAAGTTGGCTTAAAGCTCAACATTTAGAAAACTAAGATCATGGCATCCAGTCTCATTACTTCATGGCAAATAGAAAGGGAAACAATGGAAAGAGTGACAGACTTTATTTTCTTGGGCTCCAAAATCACTTCAGATGGTGACTGCAGCCATGAAATTAAACAACATTTACTCCTTGGAAGAAAGGTTGTGACCAACATAGATAGCATGTTAAAAAGCAGAGACATTACTTTGCCAGCAAAAGTTTGTCTAGTCAAAGCTATGGTTTTCCCAGTCGTCATGTATGGATGTGAGAGGTGGACTATAAAGAGAGCTGATCGCCGAAGAATTGATACTTTTGAACTGTGGTGTTGCAGAAGACTCTTGTGAGTCTCTTGGACAGCAATGAGATCCAACCAGTCAATCCTAAAGGAAATCAGTCCTGAACATTCATTGGAAGGACTGATGGTGAAGCTGAAATTCCAATACTTTGGCTACCTAATGCAAAGAACTGACAAATTGGAAAAGACCCTGATGCTGGGAAAGATTGAAGGCAGGAGGAGAAAGGGACTACAGAGGATGAGATGGTTGGATGGCATCACTGACTCAATGGATATGAGTTTGAGCAGGCTCTGTTAGTTGGTGATGGATAGGGGAGCCTGGCATGCTGCAGTCCATGGGGTCGCAAAGAGTTAGCCATGACTGAGCAACTGAACTGAACTGGCACATATATAATGTAACTGCTAATGAATGCAATTGATGAAGATTAAAAGTTATTTTTGCACAAAATAATCTAATTACTTCAGTTCAGTTCAGTTCAGTTCAGTCGCTCAGTCGTGTCCGACTCTCCGCGACCCCATGAATCACAGCACGCCAGGGCCCCCTGTCCATCATCAACTCCCGGAGTACACTCAAACTCATGTCTACAGAGTCAGTGATGCCATCCAGCCATCTCATTCTCTGTCGTCCCCTTCTCCTCCCGCCCCCAACCTTTCCCAGCATCAGAGTCTTTTCCAGTGAGTCAACTCATCGCATTAGGTGGCCAAAGTATTGCAGTTTCAGCTTTAGCATCAGTCCCTCCAATGAACATCCAGGATTGATCTCCTTTAGAATGGACTGGTTGGATCTCCTTGCAGTATAAGGGACTCTCAAGAGTCTTCTCCAACACCACAGTTCAAAAGCATCGATTCTCCAGCGATCAGCTTTCTTCACAGTCCAACTCTCACATCCATACATGACCACGGGAAAAACCATTGCCTTGACTAGACGGACCTTGGTTGGCAAAGTAATGAGCTTTCATTTATTCTCTTTAAAATATTTATGAAATATTTAGTTTAGAGCATTGTATACATTTTAACATCTTATAAACAAATATTGTGTCAATATAGCATCTTTTTAAAATTAATTTTTATTGGAGTATAGCTGATTTAGAATGTTGTGTTACTTTTTGCTATACAGCAAAATGAATCAGTTATACATAAACAGGTATCCATTCTTTTTGTTACTTTGATAATTATTTATACATTACTGATTACATTTTTCTTTATTTACAATCAGCTTATTTAAAGCAAGTCAGGAGTAAAATATCTAATCAAATATCAGTACATCTGGGGAAATGATAGAGATTCATTAGGTAATAATTAAAGACTGAAATTTTTATTAAAATTCTAAATTTTGTTTAAACACCTACATAAAACAAATGTAAATATTTTAATTTTCTAAGTAAAATTGAAATTCAAAATGAGTAGGTACAACACAAATATATCAGGTAGATATTTATAGGCCATTTTTTATATGAGATAAAAACATTAATTATTTGTAGTTTTTCTCTGTCTTTTTCTGATATCAATTTGTTTATAAAGAATTGCTTCTTCTCATACATACCTTTCTGTCCACCAAAACTGATTTAGTCTAAATTTTAGTTTAAAAAATTAACAATATATTTTAATTTTTAGTTGCTATTAAGCAAACTTGGAATATGTTTCCTGGTATTATTTTTGGTTCACTTATATATAGATGCACTCATGTACATCTGCTCTTGTTCTTGATAAATCATAGAAAGTAATCTCACATTAAGAATTATAGATTTTAAAAAGCTAATAGCTATTTTCTATACACTAACCTATAAACAGATTCTTTACTGTCTGAGCTACCAGGTAAGCCTGTTCTATAACTTTACTTGCATAATATTTTCCAAAAAATATGTTTAATATAGAAAAGTTTGTATGGTGGTTTTCTTGCCCCACGTTCATTTCCTCTTCTCAAGAATTTTCTAGGCTTTGCTTCTGACTACTCTGTCCACACTCTTTGCTCACTGGTTGAAAGCGTTGCTGTGTTTACTTAGTCATGCCCAACTTTTGAAACCCCATGAACTCTACTCCACATGGCTCCTCTGTCCTTGGGATTTCCCAGGCGAAAATACTGGAGTGGGTTGCCATTTGCTACCCCAGCGTGTCTTCCCAACTCAGGGATCAAACATATGTCTCTTGCACCGCCCGCATTGGCAGCTGGATTCGTTACCGCTGCACTACCTGGGAAGACCCAAGGTGCTGCCGACAGTGTCTCATTTCAGTGATGGCCATGCCTTCCAGCTTTTTCCAAATGGGGAGATCACATTTTCACGACTATCGGTTGAAAAGCAAGAATAAGATGAAAGCCAAACAATCCCAAAACTTTTGTTAGAATATTTGAAAAAAAAAGTTTATTCCTGTGTTTTATATTGTATAAATCTGAAAGTAATCTCACGAGCACAATGAAGCATGAACCAACTGATACCTTATGGTCAAGGATGTCTGATTCATGATCTCTGAAGAAGATTTAACTTCAGGATCACGGACCAGAGTTTATTCACTCAGAGTTTTTGTGTGGTAGAAGTTTTATTACAGTGAAAAAAGACAGAGAAAGCTTCTGACAAGACATCAGAAGGGAGACAGAGGGTTCCCCTCTCTCTAGTCTTATCCAGACTTTATATACTTTGATCAGATCCACTCCAGCAACACCTATCTTAAATTAACAAGATGAGAACTAACAATAGAAAGGTCTTACCGAACCCACTCCCTAAGATAACTAAGATAACAAGATTAGTCAGAAGATTCTTATTAAGAAAGAGAAACATGGCCTCAAGAAAGATACATTGTTATGATATAAATATTCAGTTCAGTTCAGTTCAGTCACTCAGTCATGTCCGACTCTTTGCAACCCCATGAATCACAGCACGCCAGGCCTCCCTGTCCATCACCAACTCCCAGAGTTGACTCAAACTCACCTTCATCGAGTTGGTGATGCCATCCAGCTGTCTCATTTTCTGTCATCCCCTTCTCCTCCTGCCCCAATCCCTCCCAGCATCAGAGTCTTTTCCAGTGAGTCAACTCGTCGCATGAGTTGGCCAAAGTATTGGAGTCTCAGCTGTAGCATTAGTGTTTCCAATGAACACCCGGACTGATCTCCTTTATTTATTTATTTTTCTAATTTATTTATTTTAATTGGAGGCTAATTACTTTACATTATTGTATTGGTTTTGCATATATTGACATGAATCTGCCCTGGTTGTACATATGTCACCCATCTTGAACCCCTCTGCCACCTCCCTTCCCATCCCATCCCTCTGGTTCATTCCAGTACACCAGCCCTGAGCATCCAGTATCATGCATGGAAACTGGAATGGCGATTCCTTTCACATATGATAATATACATGTTTAAATGCCATTCTCTGAAATCATCCCACCCTCCCCCTCTCCCACAGAGTCCAAAAGACTGTTCTATACATCTGTGTCTCTTTTGCTGTCTCGTATACAGGGTTATAGTTATCATCTTTCTAAATTCCGTATGGCTGTGGTTTTTCCAGTGGTCAAGTATGGATGTGAGAGTTGGACTGTGAAGAAAGCTGAGCGCCGAAGAATTGATGCTTTTGAACTGTGGTGTTGGAGAAGACTCTTGAGAGTCCCTTGGACTGCAAGGAGATCCAACCAGTCCATTCTAAAGGAGATCAATCCTGGGTGTTCACTGGAAGGACTGATGCTAAAGCTGAAACTCCAATACTTTGGCCACCTCATGCGACGAGCTGACTCACTGGAAAAGAGTCTGATGCTGGGAAGGATTGGGGGCAGGAGAAGGGGCTGACAGAGAATGAGATGGCTGGATGGCATCACCGACTCAATGGACATGAGTTTGAGTGAACTCCGGGAGTTGGTGATGGACAGGGAGGCCTGGCGTGCTGTGATTCATGGGGTCACAAAGAGTCGGACATGACTGAGCGACTGAACTGAACTAAACTGAACTGATACTGTATTGGTGTTTTTCTTTCTGGCTTACTTCACTCTGCATAATAGGCTCCAGTTTCATCCACCTCATTAGAACTGATTCAAATGTATTCTTTTTAAATGCTGAGTAATACTCCATTGTGTAAATGTACCATAACTTTCTTATCCAATCATCTGCAGATGGACATCTAGGTGTCTTCCATGTCCTGGCTATTATAAACAGTGCTGCGATGAACATTGGAGTACATGTGTCTCTTTCAATTCTGGTTTCCTTGGTGTGTATGCCCAGGAGTGCGATTGCTGGGTTGTATGGCAGAATGGACTGGCTGGATCTCCTTGCAGTCCAAGGGACTCTCAACAGTCTTCTCCAACACCACAGTTCAAAAGCATCGATTCTTCTGCGATCAGCTTTCTTCACAGTCCAACTCTCACATCCATGCATGACCACGGGAAAAACCATAGCCTTAACTAGATGGACCTTGGTTGGCAAAGTAATATCTCTGCTTTTTAATGTGCTATCTAGGTTGGTCATAACTTTCCTTCCAAGGAGTAAGTGTCTTTTAATTTCATGGCTGCAATCAGCATCCGCAGTGATTTTGGAACCCCCCAAAATAAAGTCTGACACTGTTTCCACTGTTTCTCCATCTATTTGCCATGAAGTGATGGGACCGGATGCCATGATCTTTGTTTCTGAATGTTGAACTTCAAGCCCACCTTTTCACTCTCCTCTTTCACTTTCATCAAGAGGCTTTTGAGTTCCTCTTCACTTTCTGCCATAAGGGTAGTGTCATCTGCATATCTGAGGTTATTGATATTTCTCTTGGCAATCTTGATTCCAGTTTGTGCTTCTTCCAGCCCAGTGTTCCTCATGATATACTCTGCATATAAGTTAAATAAGCAGGGTGGCAATATGCAACCTTGATGTACTCCTTTTCCTATTTGGAACCAGTCTGTTGTTCCATGTCCAGTTCTAACTGTTGCTTCCTGACCTGCCTACAGGTTTCTCAAGAGGCAGGTCAGGTGGTCTGTATTCCCATCTCTTTCAGAATTTTCCAGTTTATTGTGATCCACACAGTCAATGGCTTTGGCATAGTCCATAGTGTCGGTAGCTGGCATGAGAGACCCCGCCCATGACAAGGTCTTGGTTTGAGGAGCTGGCACGCAAGGCCATCCAGGCCTCTGGGGATTTCTTGGCACCGCCCCATCATCTACTCCCAGGCCTCCGCTTTTCTTCTTCTGATGCTTGGTAGTCCTCTATGATTTCTAAGAATTCTTCTAACTCCTGCTCAAATATCCCCCTTGAAGCCTTTGCATGGCAGCAATACACTCCCTGGGGGTGCTAGGGTCCCTATAAGTAGGTTAGAGATGAGTAAAATATTTTTACACAGAACATCCTACCCCTTCTGGCCCTGTTGGGGTTATAAATGTCAATTTAGAATTTGGAATGCTCACGACTGCATAGAGCGCCCATGGAACAAAACTAAGTCTGCTAACAACAGGCCTAAACACTCCACAAACAAAAGTAGATACAGAGCCCTTCAAGAGTTTAGAAGGGCCCCTTAGGGTGAGATCTGGAGGGAGCTCAGGAGATCCTAGGCCCTCAGGGTCACATACCAGTATTTGCTGATATGTCTCCCTGCCCTCTGTCTATGGTGTGCCTGAGAGTACACTAGAAGTAAACATAGAGATAAAGGTAAATAACAAATTAAGTAAGCATATAGCATTAGTGTAGAAAATCGTCTCTGCAGATGTTTGGGGGTGGAGCCCAAACCCAGATACCATGCTACCTAGGGAGCCACAAAGTCTGCCCTGGACTGAGGCTCCCAAGATGAGGTTTGTTTATAGCTTTCACAGCTGACTAATTGCTACACAACAAAGTCATTTTTCATGCCTTGTGGCCTTTGATGTCTTAAGAGCCCATCCAAATTTGTACGATCTTATCAAGACATTCCCCTCTCTTTGAAATTGTTGGTTTTAGGGTTTTTAAGCACTGATGTAAAGAAGTCAAGTAGTCTTGATTCTGCACTCAACCAAGACTCGACTCGCTTTCTTTTCTTCGCCAATGCCGCTCATCCTGAGGGTATCCCTGGACTCTGCTGAGGCTGGACCCCGGCACAATAGAGCAGAAATAGATGTTTTTCTGGAACTCTCTTGCTTTTCCCATGATTGAGCAGATGTTGGCAATTTGATCTTGGTTCCTCTGCCTTTTCTAAAACCAGCTTGAACATCTGGAAGTTCACGGTTCACATATTGCTGAAGCCTGGCTTGGAGAATTTTAAGCATGACTTTACTAGCATGTGAGATGAGTAAGAATTAACTCTCTCACAACTTTGTTAGTACTCGCAGAACCAACAGTAAAAGCCAAGTAGAGAGATGGGGAAGTACAGTTGCCAGTTTTTGAGTCTCTAGGCTCTTCAGAAGCAAGTAATACCTTTGGATTATTTATTTTCTTAAGAGCCTATGAATTTCCAGTTATTCTTAAAGCAGTATAAATTGGGTTTTTAGAACTTTTTTATGGATGAAGAAATTTTGGATTAGCCAAGGTAAATGATGAGTCCTTTGTCAAACCGGGAGAGACAGAGGTTACTACCAAACTTCAAGTGCCTTTTTAGAACTTTCTCAGTTCATGATTCTAAATATTAGTTTTAGCTGCTTTAATGGGTAAATATACATGTGAGTGTTGACAGGAAATCTGTTAACTCTACAGTAAACTACTGATATAATAAAAAAGTTGTTTTATGAAATCTGGTATCATTTGTTTCTTTTTTTGTCTTAAATGATTAAATTGAAGTTTGATGTGATTAAGAATAATGTTACATGGTATCTGAATTTCACTGTATTATCATTACTAATATACTACAAAATTTATTTTTTTGTCCTTTGAAATTGTTCAACATTTTAATCAAATCAAAGAGCAAGAGAAAGTGTTCTTATCACTGATGAGAGCTGTTGGGACTTATTCGAATCACCTTGAGGTAAACCAGGTAAATTTTTTGGATTTCCACTTGTATATGTAAAATAAGAGACCGACCAGATTGCCTGCAGTAGAATTTGCAGTTTTATTAATACTAAGATTAGAATTAAACCCAGCATGTTATTAATGACATGTGTACTTTTACAGTAAATTATTACTCTGTGCCAGAGCTCACAAATTTTGCTTGGTCTATGATATAGGGTTTTAATAAGTCTTTGCCAACATTTAGCAAGTTGGGGAATTCATACAGAATTTTGAATTCTGTACTTCATAAGAAAACAAATAATAATATACAAAAATTCAGATGATCTGGCTGCACTGGCTAGTATGATCATACGGGGGAAATTTATGGATGTTACATAGTTAATATAGCATTTATTAAGGACGTGGCTTCCCTGGTGACTCAGTGGTAAAGAATGCACCAGCCAATGTAGGAGATGTGAATTTGATCCCTGGTTCAGGAAAATCCCCTGTAGAAGGAAATGGCAACCCACTCCAATATTCTTGCTTGGGAAACCCCATGGACAAAGGAGCCTGATGGTTTGCAGTTGCAAAAGATTTGAACACAACTGAGTGACTAAACATCAACAACAATTTAGGACTTGCATTCAGAATCAAAGTTCTCACAGACTCATATTTATTTTTAATAAGTTATGACTAGTTGTCTTTTTTTCTATCCTGAATATTTTGCTAATTTACTTTATTCCCCAGACCCTGAGGACATTGGATATGTGATCCCTTAGAAATTCATCGATACAAATATGAATAATGTTCTTCATGACACAAGAGTCAGACACTTGGTTGTAAAAGAATATTCCAAGTACCAGAGTTCAATTAATCTTCAATATTATTGAAGTGTGTATAATAGTATACATTGTAGCTGCAGAGTCAAATTATGTGATAGAAATAAATCACACTGGTATAAAGCTGTTTACACTTTAGAAAATTATATGTATTTGACAATAAGTGATGTGAAGATAAAGGCAAAAGAGAAAAATAAATATATAAACATGTGAGTGCCGAGTTCCAAAGAATTGCAAGGAGAGATAAGAAAGCTTTCCTCAGTGATTAATGAAAAGAAACAGAGGAAAACAGTAGAATGGTAAGCTAGAGATCTCTTTAAGAAAATTGTAGATAACAAGGAAAAAAATTCATGAAAAGATGGGTACAATAAAGGTTAGAAATGATGTGGACATAACAGAAGCAGAAGATATTAAGAAGAGGTGTCAAGAATACACAGAACTATACTAAAAAGATCTTGATGACACGGATAACCATGATAGTGTGATCACTCACCTATAGCCAGATAATCTGGAATGTGAAGTCAAGTGCGCTTTAGGAATTATCAGTACGAACAAAGCTAGTGGAGGTAATGGAATTCCAGTTGAGCTATTTCAAATCCTAAAAGATGATGCTGTGAAAGCGCTGTACTCAATATGCCAGAAAATTTGGAAAACTCAGTAGTGGCCATAGGACTGGAAAAGTCAGTCTTCATTCCAATCTCTAAGAAATGCAGTGCCAAAGAATGCTCAAACTACGGCACAATTGCACTCATCTCAAACACTAGCAAAGTAATGCTTAAAATTCTCCAAGCGAGGCTCCAACAGTACGTGAACTGAGAACTTCCAGATGTTAAAGCTGGATTTAGAAAAGACAGAGGAACCACAGATCAAATTGCCAACATCTGTTAGACCATCAAAAGAGCAAGAGAGTTCTAGAAAAACATCTCCGTCTGCTTTATTGACTATGCCAAAACCTTTGACTGTGTGGATCACAACACCTGTGAAAAATTCTTAAAGAGTTGGCAGTACCAGACCACCTGACCTGCCTCTTGAGAAATCTGTATGCAGATAGTCAGGAAGCAGCAGTTAGAACTGGACATGGAACAGCAGACTCGTTCCAAATTGGGAAAGGGGTACATCAGGTTGTATTTTGTCACCCTGCTCATTTAACTTATATGCAGAGTACATCATGTGATGTCAGACTGGATGAAGCACAAGCTCAAATCAAGACTTCTGGGAGTAACATCAATAACCACAGATACGCAGATGACACCTACCTTATGGCAGAAAGCGAAAAGAACTAAAGTGCCTCTTGATGAAAGTGAAAGAGGAGAGTGAAAAAGTTGAGTTAAAATTCAACATTCAAAAATGAAGGTCATAACATCTGGTCCCATCACTTCATGACAAATAGAAAGGGAAAGAATGGAAAGAGTGATAGACTTTATTTTCTTAGGCTCCAACATCACAGCAGATGGTTACTGCAGCCATGGCATTAAAAGACGCTTATTCCTTGGAAGAAAAGTTAAGACCAACTTAAACAGCATATAAAAAGCAGAGATATTACTTTGCCAGCAAAGGTCCATGTAGTTAAAGCTATGGTTTTTCTAGTAGTCATGTATGGATTTGATAGTTGGACTATAAAGAAAGCTGAGTGCCGAAGAATTGATGCTTTTGAACTGTGGTGTTGGAGAATACTCTTGAGAGTCCCTTGGACTGCAAGGAGATCAAACCATTCAATCCTGAAGGAAATCAGTACTGAATATTCATTGGAAGGACTGATGCTGAAGCTGAAGCTCCAATATTTTGGCCACCGGATGCAAAAAAACTGACTCATTATAAAAGACCCTGAGGCTTGGCAAGATTGAAGGCAGGATGAGAAGCTGACAGCTGAAGTCAGGATGAGATGGTTGGATGGCATCACTGACTCGATGGACATGAGTTTGAGCAAGCTCCAGGAGTTGGTGATGGACAGGGAAGCCTGGCGTGCTGCAGTCCATGTGGTCACAAAGAGTCGGATATGACTGAGGGACTGAACTGACTGACTGATTGATGTGAACAGAAAAATTCACAGAGGGCCACTGTGGCATTGTATTATATTGATATAAACTATAGGGAAATAATAACAAAAGACAACTTATTTGGTATAGAATATGGAGATTGAGCAGAACAGAAAATTATATGTACAATTTGATTATAATTGTGTTTAAAGTATGTACTCTAGGACTATAGAAAAAACACAAAAGTCAAAGGATTTGCTTTGTTTAGATAACTTTATTTATTGCTTTAAAATATTTCATATGCTTTGTATTTTATAATAAAAGTAATTAAAATAGAAGAGCTAAACAAATGATTGATTTGAGAACAGCCATATTTCTATTTCTGAAGTAACATCAAAATAAATTTAATTTACTTGGCAGATATTTATTATAGAACTACCATGTCAAACACTTAACTAAAACATTTGTGTTTGTGTTTCAAACACAATATATGTATCCATATGTATCCATATATAAATTATATAAGTGAATAAAAGTTAATTCAAATACTAAGTGTTAGTAAAACTTAATCCTTTCTTAAGGGTAAAACTGTATATGAATAGAACATTTGGTATTTTTGTGGAGATCTTAGTTTTGTTTTTATTCACAGATTATTGTTTTATAATTCAGAGAACAATAGGACATACAAAGTTTAGAACCTGCTGAGAAAGGAAGTTATGATTTCTTTTCTTTTTTGACTCAGGATGAAATATTTATTTTTTACATTCTTGGATAATTCTATCTGCATTAGCTTCACAGATTTTTCTCAGTAAGATGTAGACACTGATAGACTTCTTTTAAACGAAACTGCAAGATACATGGAGTGACTAATGTCTATCAACTTGAAACTTGTAAATATTTATCAGAAAATTATATCCATCTTTGGGAAGATTTCTTTTTGAATCTTGGATGTAACAAAATGTGATGCTCAACCTGGGCATGGCTGATATGAATACAGAAGAGTTGTTGACTTTATTCAAGATTCAATGTAGCTGTTTTATACAAAGTTTTCATACTAGTTTTGACATGTAGCATTGCAATACTAATTCTAGAATCCACAATTTAAAGAGAGGCTAGAGCACCAATGGCAAGCCACTCCAGTACTCTTGCCTAGAAAATCCCATGGATGGAGGAGCCTGGTAGGCTGCAGTCCATGGGGTCGCTAGGGGTCGGACACGACTGAGCGACTTCACTTTCACTTTTCACTTTCACACATTGGAGAAGGAAATGGCAACCCACTCCAGTGTTCTTGCCTGGAGAATCCCAGGGACGGGGGAGCCTGGTGGGCTGCCGTCTATGGGGTCGCACAGTTGGTTACGACTGAAGTGACTTAGCAGCAGCAGCAGCAGCAGAGCATCTGAGTTATAATTTCTTAGTGTGTAATTAGAGATCAGTAGAAGGAAGTGAAGTTAGTGGCAGCAGTTAGAATTAACTTGATAATAAGAAAATCAGCTTCATGGATGGGGTTCTTGATGTCTGTTTACTATATGTGCATGCATGCTTAGTCGCACAGTAATGTCCAATTATTTGTGACCCCATGGACTATAGTCCAGCAAGCTCCTTTGTTCAAGGTATTCTCCAGGCGAGGGAAAAAAAGCAGCTATAGTGACTATATAGCCATTCCCTTCTCCAGAGGATCTTCCTAACCCAGGAATCAAACCCAGGTCTGACGCATTGAAGGCGGATTCTTTACTGTTTTAGTCACCAGGGAAGCCCATTTGCCATTTATACCCTTATTTCCATTTCTCTCCCTTCGCTAAAACTTCACTTCTCAAAGGGATGATTCATCCTTGGATGTCCTCATCATCATCCTCCTTTATAGGACTCAGTTGTTAATGCATTCATATAACTTTTTTTAAAAAAGATAACTATTTGTTAACCTCTATTAGATTCACACATTTATTTAATCTCTGGACATTTCCAACATTCTTCACAAACATCTGTCACATAAAATATATGCAAATACAATTTTCAATAGCATGCTGCACATTTTTGACCCCATGGTCTGTAGCCTGCCAGGTTCCTCTGTCCATGGAGTTCTCCAGACAAGACTACTGGAGTGGGTTGCCATTTCCTTCTCTAGGGCATCTTCCCAACCCAGGAATCAAATCCAGGTCCCCTGCATTGCAGGCAGATTATTTACCAACTGAGCTACAAGGGAAGCCCCACAATTCCTACACAGAGGTACACATATAGAATCTAATTTTACCAATTACACCTTGGTGTCACTCAGTTTTTCATACATAATGTCACTTTCTGCCATGATAGTTAAATGATTTCTCTGAATGTACTTGGTAGGCTGAAGAGACGCATTACATTTCTAGATATTTTTCCTGAATATAACATAGAACAGTGAAAAGTATAGAATGATTTCTGAAAATAATCATTTCTTTCAGTTCATAGAAGTACTCTAAAACTTTTACATTGATTAATTGAGGTAGAATTTTCAGAGACAATGTACCAAAGTGACATGTTCAGCATTCAAAACTTTTATGGGAAGGAAATAGGGAAAATGTTAAAAATCCCAGTTTCACAGATGCCGCTTATTCTGTATTTAATCATAACTTAGATAATTATTTTGTCTGTTCTGAATGCTACCAACATTTTTTATTCTAGGAACAAATGACATAAAATAAGGTATTAATCCTTATATTGTAAAAAAAAGAAAGGCATTTCTTTAGTTATTGAAAAATTATGTAGTACAACAATGTTGCAATATTATAAAATATGGCATGGTATGAAATGTAAATATCAGTATAAACAGGATTTTCAAGATAAATTAGTGGAATTTTGTAGAATTGATTCTTCAGGGAAATTGTACTAATTGTTGCCAATTTGCTTGATTTCCAATCTTATGAACTTGAGAAGGATTAAAACGCTTAAAATCTAAGCATCATTGATTATTGAATTCATAGTCAGTGAGCAGAGTTTTCCTTTGGATGCTTTTAAGTTACATCAAAAATCAAGTTCTAAGGAATGAAAATCAGAGAAAAATGACTGAATTCCGGGAAGAACTATTTTCATTTGGGAGTCCGGGTCAAAGAAAACTTCCATTAGTGTACTGATTATGAGAATCCAGAATTCCTGAGACAGGGAGAAACTGAGGACTGATTTATTCTCCAGTGAAAGAGAATAGGTTGGAGATTCCTGAGAAAGAAAATAGGTCAACTGGAAGGAAGAAAGAAGGAAGGTTTAAAGTATAATTTCAGGAAAAAAAGCAAACTCTGAGATACTGAAGTTTAAGAAAGATTGAATGTGAAGAGCTATGCAAATGAAGATCCTCCAAAGGCATAAATTGTGAGGCTGACCTTCTTTTTCTTTTATGGTTGAACAGGATTTGTTAATTAGATATCATCTTAATTCCCAGTCCTCATATGTCATAATATTTGGAAAATCTAACCTTTCATTAATGATCTATTTAAGTCTCCATTAGATATATGATCAGCCTGTTTATGGGTGTCATGGTGATGCAAAGGACAGGTCTAGAGCTTACTTTCTGATCCAGAGATGACTGCCAAAGTAGGCCTGCGAAAGAAACTAGACTGGCTCTTAGTAATCTTTGAGCCAGAGAGACAAGTAAATATATTCTCCCAAAGCAAGAATCATAGGCTTATTTCCATGTTTAATATTCTAAAAATAATATAATTTGTGACTCTGTAATTCCTAAGAAAATAATGCATGTGTGCTAAGTAGCTTCAGTCATTCACTGTACAGTCTTCACTATAAAGACTGATTCTTTACAGTCCTATGGACTGTAGCCCACCAAGCTCCTCTGTCGATGGGATTCTCCATTCAAGAATATTGGAATGGGTTGCCATGCCCTCCTCCAGGGGATCTTCCCAACTAAGGGATCAAACACATATCTCTTAAATTTCCTGTACTGCAGGCAGGTTCTTTGCCACTACTGCCACCTGGGAAGCTACGAAGAGCACCACAATAAAATAAATACCTACTTAATGCATAATTGTGGCTTCCCTGGTGGCTCAGAGGTTAAAGCGTCTGAATCTACATATATAACACATCATTTGTAATAGTAACTTCTAAACAAACTCGATGTAAGGAGCATTTTGAAAATAAAGGTTTTACCTTAGAAATCAAGCCTGATTTCTACTACAAAGAAAGTAAAACTCAGGGGTATTTTGTTTTCATTGCAGAAGTGGGATTATAATAATTTGAGTGATTAATTTACTCTAACTTAGATAGCTTCAACTTTCCTAATCACCATGTAATTACTAAAATGAGGAATCCATGCTTTAACAAATATAATGAAAATATGTATTAGAAAACTTTAATGGCCAAAACATGGTCCTATAGATGGCATACTTTGAAAAGTATATTATATCATAATCTTCAATCAGATTAGTAAAATATCTAGCCCACTATCATTTTCTGTGGCAAAGAACACACAAGAAAATATTAAACTGAACTCTGAGAGATAGAAAATGCTGGTTGTCCATGACACTTTTTATCAGCATCCTCAAATATGGTACATAATACAAACTGAAAATGTTAGTCACTCAGTCATGTCTGACTCTTTGCATCATCATGGTATGTAGCCCACCAGACTCCTCTGTCCATAGAGTTCTCCAGGCAGTCCACTGGAGTGGATTGCCGTTCCCTTCTCCAGGGGATCTTCCCTACCCTAACAAAGGTCTCCTGCATTGCAGGTAGATTATTTATCTGAGCCACCTGGGTGCCATTTAAACACAGGCAAATGTCTATACTGTGTTTAGTTTTCCAAACCTTCTAAGGCACTTTTGTTTTATTTAAATTTTTAGAGTTTTTACTTTTACTATAATAACTATTTTGGAGTAGACTCTAATGCAAACATTATCACTGTTAAGAGGCAATACTCCTAAGTTTTCTTGCAAATTATGTTAAACTTGAATAGTTCCAATTTAGAAATTAACTTTGCTTATCATTTTCATAATTACTAAAACATTTTTAATGAATAGAGGTATTACATTTGAGTTGGGAAGAGACAAGATTTGGTAATAAAACAACTTTATAGCAAGGGCATTCTTATCTTTTCACATTAAAGGGAAGAAAATCCTATTAACCAAAATTGGATGTTTGTGATAAACACCAGAGTATGGATAAGTTTTGCATCAGTCTGATTAAATGGCCAGTCACATCCTCGGTTGAGCTCAAAAGTGTTTGCATTTTAGTTTACTTATCAGTACATAGGACAAACTTTTAACACAAGATCTGAATAAACATTGGAAGGACTGATGTTGAAGCTCAAACTCCAATACTTTGGCCACCTGATGTGAAGAGCTGACTCATTTGAAAAGACCCTGATTCTGGGAAAGATTGAGGGCAGGAGGAGAAGGGGACGACAGAGGATGAGATGGTTGGATGGCATCATTGACTCAGTGGACATGAGTTTGAGCAAGTTCCCGGAGACAGTGAAGTACAGGGAAGCATGGTATTCTGTTAGTGGGTTCACAAGGAGTCAGACATGACTGAGTGACCAAACAACACCAAATTCAATGATATCTTCTGAATAATATATAATTTATATATACTAATATTGATACTAAGCAAAGTACTAACTAAATGTCACTGTTGCTCAATCACTCGATCACGTCCGACTCTTTGTGACCCCATGGATTGCAATATGCCAGGTTTCCCTGCCCTTCACTGTCTCCCAGTTTGCTCAAACTCATGTGCACTGAGTTGGTGATCCTATCCAACCAACTAATCCTCTGTCACCCCCGTCTCCTCCTGCCCTCAATCTTTCTAATTAATTGTCTTCCTTTAATTAGAGCTGAGTCTCTCCTCAAAGGGATACTTGTATTTCTGATTTGTACTTTTTTCTCAAAGAGAGAATTTCTTTCTCTGTTGTTGTCATCACCGTCATCATTGCAAATTAGCTCTTACCCTACTGACTAAGGCTTGTTGGATAAAAGGAGGAAACAACAGAGGAGAAAGGGCTAGAAAGAATGACAATGATCTGAATTCTCTCTTGAGAAAGCCACCATACACAGGCAAACACATGTGCTCGAACAAGTTAAAATATAATATTTCGAAACAGTATGTGTAGCCTGAATTTCTTTTTGAAATTATTTACCAGAATTCCTTGTGAGTGAAATGATTACAAGGTTTTCTTAGCTCTCCCCCATCATCATTTTCTAGTGAGATAATTTTCATCCAACCAAGAATCTGTTTTCAGTTTTCCATTTTATATTAGAATTTTAAGCTTAACATTTATTTTTCTGCTGTTTAAAACAGATTGTTCTTCACTCAACAAACAATACTCAATAGCAGCCTACCAGCCCCCCTGCTGACCAAAGAGTAAAATCATGAACTATTACATACTGGCCTGTGGGCAGAACCATTTAGAAATCTCATTAAGCTCCCTAAATAAAAATGACAACAACAAACAAACACTGTGCCAAGTTTTAAGGAGCACCAGGATGGCTGCTGTCTTTATTTCAAAGAAGAGAAAGAAAATTTTATGTGTGCAATTAAATATGTCGAGATTTTCCTCTAAAACTTTAATGACATTGTGCAATATATCATTGTCTATAATTCATAGAACTTCTCAATAAAACATGTGAGAATTTCCTGAAACCTATATCTCAGTAAAACTGTGACAAAAAAGCTTGTCTCACTGGCTCAGTTCACAATATGCCACATGTCTACAATGAGCAGAGGGCATCTGTGGTTGAGAATGTTTGCTTCCAATCCAATTCCCAGTGTGGCTCCATCATTGGCTATCTAGCTTAGATTCTAATAAGACATGAAAAGTAGTTGAAGTGATTTTCACATCCTATTCACAAGATACTTTAAATTTTATATTCTCGTACAAGACCAATAAGTGACCATACATTGGAACATATTAATCTTTAATGTCTTGGTTCCATTAGAAACTTCCATGTGAAATCTGTCACTAAATTTAAAATAAGATTGGTGAGGACATTGCATGATTCCTAAATGCTCTTCACTTAAGGTAGGTTTATGAGAACTCCCTGGAGTTCACCTTCAGGAGAAGATTTGCTTTGTTCAGATTTGCTGTGCTCCCTCCTTTCTACTAGTTCACATTTTGTAGTTTTCTGTAGAAGGAGATGATGTAAAAGAGAGAATTCCTTGACACTGAGACTTCTCTGGCATTGCTGAGACTGGTAATAAATGGGTCTAGAATTAGTGTGAGTGAGTGTCGGAGGCACAATGGAGAAATAAGATCAAGAGGATGTGGAAGGCAGTGAAAAGCAACAATGAGGACACTTTTCTCATCTCCTAACATAGATGGACATGAGTTTGAGTGAACTCTGGGAGTTGGTGATGGACAGGGAGGCCTGGCGTGCTGTGATTCATGGGGTCGCAAAGAGTCGGACATGACTGAGCGACTGAACTGAACTGAACATAGATATACGAAGAATGTGAGAGGACACTGGAGGTAGCAGGTTCCTAAGAGAAGATCAGAGTTTTACTAGAAGCTGAAGAAACTGTTAATAGCATGAAATGAAGACACAGAGATAGAAAGGGTTTTACAGGTGAATAACCCTGGGTGTTCATTGGAGGTACTGATGCTAAAGTGGAAACTGCAATACTTTGGCCACCCCATGAGTTGACTCACTGGAAAAGACTCTGATGCTGGGAGGGATTGGGGGCTGGAGGAGATGGGAAAGACAGAGAGTGAGATGGCTGGATGGCATCACCGACTCAAGGGACATGAGTTTGAGTGAACTCTGGGAGTTGGTGATGGACAGGGAGGCCTGGCATGCTGTGATTCATGGGGTCGCAGAGAGTCGGACACGACTGAGCGACTGAACTGAACTGAACCATGAATTCAAGAAGGTACAGTTTCAGTAGTGGATGAATGTGGGGTCTGGGGTTGGGAAAAGTAAGGTGCCAGGAGACATGGTGATTAAAATACTGAGAATATGGGATAACTCAAAGTTGAAACCCCACCCTTGCTCCAGGTGAAATAAAGATGCCTTCTTCATAACTAAAATGAGTCTCTTAAATCTAACACATTTTTTTTCTTTCTTTTTGTGCATCTTAACTCAAGATTCATGGCACCGATTTAATCTTGTTCATGTGTCCTTTAACACTTTTAAATATGCAACTTTGATTGCATATCTGTATGGACTACTGTCATTCATTTAAAAAGTTACAAGCACAATGCCTTTATTAGTCATCTCCCTAAGGGGGAATCATAAACATTTCTCTAAATTATTGAGAATCCTGCAGTTCTCTTAGATGCTATCCCCATTTAAAACACCCAATCCCATTCATGGGCTTCCCTGGTGGGTCACATGGTAAAGAATCCACCTGCAATGCAGGAGACTCAGGTTCAATCCCTGGGTTGGGAAGATTCTCTGGAGGAGGGCATGGCAACCAACTCCAGTACACTTGCCTGGAGAATTACCATGGACAAAGGAGCCTGGCAGGCTGCAGTCCTTGAGGTTGCAAAGAGTTGGACAAGACAAAGCAACTAAGCACACATCCCATTCATGGAGAGAGAGAAACCAACCTCTCCCTGACTGCTTCTTCCCAACTATATTTTCCATTCATCTGTGGTCTCATTAGGAATTCCTAAATTTGAGGGTGACTACTTTATCTGCTTCCACCTTCTTGATTTTCAAATAGCAGAATGAAGTGGGAAGCTACTTCTTGGGACCTCTGGATCCTGCATTTATTTATCAGTACAGAACAGGTGAGGATAACTTGACCACATTCCATTCTGTATGTAGTCTAGACAATAATGGGCTAAGATCTGGCACAAGGTAACATTTGCTACAAACAGATTTCCCATATTATCAAGTCAGTTCAGTTCAGTCACTCAGTCATGTCCGACTCTCTGTGACCCCATGAATCACAGCACGCCAGGCCTCCCTGTCCATCACCAACTCCCGGAGTACACTCAAACTCATATCCACAGAGTTGGTGATGCCATTCACCATCTCATTCTCGGTCGTCCCCTTCTCCTGCCGCCCCCAACCTTACCCAGCATCAGAGTCTTTTACAGTGAGTCAACTCGTCGCATGAGGTGGCCAAAGTATTGGAGTTTCAGCTTTAGCATCAGTCCTTCCAATGAACACCCAGGATTGATCCCCTTTAGAATGAACTGTTTGGATCTCCTTGCAGTCCAAGGGACTCCCAAGAGTCTTCTCCAACACCACAGTTCAAAAGCATCAATTCTTCGGCGATCAGCTTTCTTCACAGTCCAACTCTCACATCCATACATGACCACGGGAAAAACCATAGCCTTGACTAGAAGGACCTTTGTTGGCAAAGTAACGTCTCTGCTTTTTAATATACTATCAAGGTTGGTCATAACTTTCCTTCCAAGGAGCAAGAGTCTTTTAATTTCATGGCTGCAATCAGCATCTGCAGTGATTTTGGAGCCCAAAAAAATAAAGTCTGACACTGTTTCCACTGTTTTTCCATCTATTTCCCATGAAGTGATGGGACCAGATGCCATGATCTTTGTTTTCTGAATGTTGAGCTTCAAGCCAACCTTTTCACTCTCCTCTTTCACTTTCATCAAGAGGTTTTTTAGTTCCTCTTCACTTTCTGCCATAAGGGTAGTGTCATCTGCATATCTGAGGTTACTGATATTTCTCCCAGCAATCTTGATTCCAGCTTGTGCATCTTCCAGCCCAGCATTCCTCATGATGTACTCTGCATATAAGTTAAATAAACAAGGTGACAATATACAGCCTTGACGTACTCCTTTTCCTATTTGGAACCAGTCTGTTGTTCCATGTACAGTTCTGACTGTTGCTTCCTGACCTGCATACAAGTTTCTGAAGAGGCAGGTCAGGTGGTCTGGGATTCCCATTTCTTTCAGAATTTTCCACAGTTTATTGTGATCCACACAGTCAAAGGCTTTGACATAGTCAATGAAGCAGAAATAGATGTTTTTCTGGAACTCTCTTGCTTTCTCCATGATCCAGTGGATGTTGGCAATTTGATCTCTGGTGCTTCTGCCTTTTCTAAAACCTGCTTGAACATCTGGGAGTTCACGGTTCACATATTGCTGAAGCCTGGATTGGAGAATTTTGAGCATGACTTTACTAGTGTGTGAAATGAGTTCAATTGTGCGGTAGTTTGAGCATTCTTTGGCATTGCCTTTCTTTGTGATTGGAATGAAGACTGACATTTTCAAGTCCTATGGCCACTGCTGAGTTTTCCAAATTTGCTGGCATATTGAGTGTAGCACTTTCACAGCATCATCTTTCAAGATTTGAAATAGCTCAACTGGAATTCCATCACCTCCACTAGCTTTCTTCATAGTGATGCTTTCTAAGGCCCACTTGACCTCACATTCCAAGATGTCTGGCTCTAGGTCAGTGATCACATTATCGTGACTATCTTGGTGGTGACGACCTTTTTTGTACAGTTCTTCTGTGTATTCTTGCCACCTCTTCTTAATATCTTCTGCTTCTGTTAGGTCCATACCATTTCTGTCCTTTATCGAGCCCATCTTTGCATGAAATGTTCCCTTGGAATCTCTAATTTTCTTGAAGAGATCTCTTGTTTTTCCTATTCTGTTGTTTTCCTCTATTTCTTTGCATTGATTGCTGAGGAAGGCTTTCCTATCTCTCCTTGCTATTCTTTGGAACTCTGCATTCAGATGCTTATATCTTTCCTTTTCTCCTTTGCTTTTCTCTTCTCTTCTTTTCACAGCTATTTGTAAGGCCTCCTCAGACAGCCATTTTGCTTTTTTGCATTTCTTTTCCATGAGGATGGTTTTGGTCCCTGTCTCCTGTACAATGTCACGAACCTCTGTCCAGAGTTCATCAGGCACTCTATCAATCAGATCTAGTCCCTTAAATCTATTTCTCACTTCCACTGTATAATCATAAGGGATTTGATTTAGGTCATATCTGAATGGTGATGTCTAAATACTCCACTGTCACAAAGTTCGCCATTTTTTCAAAGGTCCAGAGCCTTCCTTGGAACATCCAGAATTTATGGTGATGTGTCAGAGGTATTGGTAATCTCAGTACTCACAGACCTCTGAGGCCAAATTCTAACAGATTTTCAAATGCCAGTTTGCCATTGCCTTTACAACTTTCATCTGCAGTTGTCCAGCCTCTTCATTACATAGTTTATTAACAATAATTATGAAGTTCCTTCTCTCTCCCAATTTCCTTCTAACTAATGAGAGTGAAGTGAAGTCACTGAGTCGTGTTCAACTCTGCGACCCCATGAACTGTAACCTGCTAGGCTCCTCTGTCCATGGGATTCTCCATGCAAGAATACTGGAATGGGTTGCTATTTCCTTCTCTAGGGGATCTTCCCAAGACCTGGGATAAAACCCAGGTCTCCTGAACTGCAGGCAGACTCTTTACAGTCTGAGCCACTGGGGAATACCAATAGTAGTGCTCTTGCATTGGTGGGGAAAGAGAACCAGGGCCTCCCATGTGGTAGGCGAGAATTCTACCATTGAACCACCAGTATTTATAAATATTAATGGATTAATTGTGCCTCATGCTCTTTCTTCCATTATCCTTTCCTTTTGCAATTTGCTCTTAAAGCAAATACCGCAACTCTTTCCGGAAGATACTTTCTTTGCTCAGTTTCCTAATCAGGTGTTTGTATAAAATTCCAGCTCCACTCTCAGTCTGAAATGTATTCATTCTACTTTCTGATACATGCTCTATTTCCATCACAAAAATCTTGTCTGCTACCTGGATGTGTCTATCGCGGCTCCCCTCCTTGCCTGCTTTGCTGGTTCCAATCTCTCTTTTCTGGGTACAGTTAGTACCTGAGCAGCCTGGGGCAAGTGACAGATTGCCTCTGTCCAAAAACAATTCAGAGATCTTTAAGAATTCAGTTATATAAATGACCCTCTGTTGGTTCCTTCCTACAATAGATTATAGTAGAAATTTCCTGAAGGGTTTGGTGTGAATAAAATTACAAAAAAAAAAAGTCTCAACTTTCTAGTTAGATCAACTTTTCCTGACATGCATGCTTTTCCGACTGGCTGCAATGCTGTGATTCCAACTGTCTTCGCACACCAACATTATTTGTCTTTTTGAGCGAGTAATAACTTAAACATCATTACTCCTTATGCTTTATTAGCATCCTTGACACCATTCCCTCTAAAGTTAGTCGATTTAGAGGAAACTTTGTTCTATAAAGGGCTTTAATTTCAATATAACTGGCTATAGTTCTAAGGTTCAACATTCCCAGATATTAAGGCACTTCTCCCCAAATTCCTTAATAAGGATATAATATGTAAGAAGATATTTAACTCTTGCAATACCAGAAATTTTACTATATATGAAATCAAGTATAAATATGTATATGGAGACAATTACAATATTTTGTCCTGTTATTTCATAAAGTTCACTTCAGATGGTTCTCAGGCTACCTCCTCTTTCTTTTTTTTTCCGGCCTCCCTGAGTGCCCGGGTTCCCGTGGGGGGACCTGCTACCTCCTCTTTCTTTGATCATTTTTCCAACTCTTTTTTTCCCATGATTCTCCAAGTTCCCATTGTTCTTCTCCTCCTCCTGACTCTGCCCACTTCTTTCTGCTCTCTGCCTTTCTTTTTCAAATTTTCTGCTCTATGCCTCAGCTCTATCCTCGATGAGAAAAGTAAGAACTTCTTATAGTATGGGTCCATCAAGTCAGCTCCTATTCTTTTAGATTAAGATAAAATAATCTATATAAGAAACAAAATTTTATCTTCTTTATGTTGGTCATGACTCAAGTCTCCATCTAATCATTCAGTATTGTTAAGGTCTCAAAGAAGGCAAAGTATTGGGAAAGATAGGAAGGATAAAACTTCATTGTGTCACATTCATTTTTCACTATGTTTTCTAACACTGAGATAATTTGACAACACTGTAAAAATATTTATAGTTTTAAAAGTGCTTGTGAATGGCTAAAGTGTTTGTATAAAACAAATTCTTTAAATTGAGATTATAGCATTTTAAAAATCAGAGACATCACTTTCCCGACAAAGGTCTTTGTAGTCAAAAATATATATATTTTTTCCAGTAGTCGTGTACAGATGTGGATAGTTGGACCATAAAGAATGCTGAGGATGAAAGAATTGATGCTTTTGAATTGTGGTTCTGTAGAAGACTCTTGAGAGTCCATTGGACTGCAAGGAGATCAAACTAGTCAATCCTAAAGGAAATCAACTCTGAATATTCATTTGAAAGACTGATGATGAAGTTACCATACTTTGGCCACCTGATGAAAAGAGCCAACTCAGTGGAAAGGGCCATGATGCTGGGGGAGAGTGAAGGCAAAAGGAGAAGGAGGCTGCAGAGGATGAGATGGTTAGATAGGATGACCAACTCAATGAACATGAATCTGAGCAAACACTGGAAGATAGTGAAGAACAGGAAAGCCTGGTGTGCTGGAGTCCATTGGGTCACAAAGAGTCAGACACAACTTAGCAGTTGAACAATTATTTATAGAAACCAAACATAAATATAAACTTTTTATAATTAAAAAAAAATAAAAGACCTGAAAAGTGTGTTTAGACTAAGATTCATAAGTGATTATCATTTTATATATTCTTATGTAAAAATTATGAATTTTAATATGATATGCATTACTTTTCTTTTTATTTATCTTTATTGACCATTTAATATGTAGGGTATACAGAAGAGTGGCCTCTGAATTTATATCACCTTAAAAAATAAACTACTGTGTTTTAAATTAGGTGAATATTTTTAAATTAATATAATTTTGTATCAAAATTATATTCATTTAAAAATTTTTTTTTAATTTATTTATTTTAATTGGAGGCTAATTGCTTTACATTATTGTATTGGTTTTGCATTACATTGACATGAATCTGCCCCGGGTGTACACATGTTCCCCACCTTGAACCCCCTCCCACCTCCCTCCCCATAATCATCCCTTTGGGTCATCCCAGTGCACCAGACCCGAGCATCCTGTATCATGCATCGAACCTGGACTGGAGATTTTTTCACATATGATAATATACATGCTTCAATTTTTAAATGTTTGTTACTTTGTATTAAGAATATAAAAATTTGTATTTTAAAAAAACTGATTGAAAGCCAATTTTCAACAATGAGATACAGCAAGTGTTTTATTTAAAAATTTGTCAGACTTGGACTTCCCTGGTAGCTCAGCTGGTAAAGAATCAACATGCAATGCAAGAGACCCTGGTTAATTTCTGAATCAGGAAGATTCCCTGGAGAAAGGAATGGCTACCCACTCCAGTATTATCTGGAGAATTTCATGGACATAGGAGCCTGGCAGTCTACAGTCCCTGGGGTGGAAAGAGTGGGACACAACTGAGTGACTTTCACTTCACTTCACTTCAAAGACTAGAAATCCTTCTATCAAAAATCAGGAAAAAGAAGAGAGATTTATACTTTATTATAGTTGTTTGACAGTTCTATATTATGATCTTTATTTTTGTCTTACTAGAAATACAAACTTTGTTCTGCTGATTTCTTTAAAAAATGTGATTTATTTTTCTTCTTTTGGTTATAGTACTGTAGGTTTCAGATTAAGTTGCAACTATGTGATGTGCTGTTAAATAAAAATTCAACTTCCAGTAGGTTAAAATAGAAAGGCATTGCCTGACTTCAGGCTATCTGCCCAGTAATTGCAGAAAGAATTCTGTTAGGTCCATGTAGAATGAATGGATACAGGCTCTATGAAGTATTGTGCAGACAATCCACCCAGCTGAGAAAAGACTTTGAAGTTGATTGCCTTAGGAATTCCAGAGCACACAGGCTGAGGAAGTGACTCTAATTCAAAGGATGCAAACCTTCTGGATTTTTATGAAGATAACTGCTAGAACCACTGGGGAATAACTACTTCATTCAGGGCATAATTGGCATTTTAAAAACATTTTATCTGACTGAGATAGCAAAGCAGGGTAAAATGGAAATTTCAGGTGGTTTTTTTTTTGCAGTGAATTTACTTTTTTTTGGAGTTTTAAGAGTCCATGCTACATTAGCTTATTTTAAAATATTTATCCATTTAATTTTATTAAAGTTGATGCTCAGAGTCTTAGCTATGGTATGTGGGATCTATTAATGGCTCCCTGACCAGGGATCAAACTTGGGCCTCCTGCATTGGGAGCATGGAGTCTTAGCCATTGGACCACCAGAGAAGTCCCATCCATGCCACAATTAAAAATATGAAATATAAGGATGCTGTACTGAACTGAAATTTAAGTAATAAAATAAAGATGAAACTGTGTGCCCAATGTTATTATTCAGTTGGTGCAAATGTAATTATGGCTTTGGAATGTGGATTTTAAATCACTATAACTAAGCTCAAGTATATCTTTATTAATCAAAATAAGAACCATTACAATTAACACAGTTTTGCCAAAGAGAAACAAGTTTATTTACTCCTATAGCATAAAAATACATACTTTGAGATTGGATAAACTCTTGGAAAGCACTTTCTGCACCCTGCTGTTTGTTAAAGCATTCTCCTTGTAAAAAGTTGTTGAGATGCTTAAAGAAGTGGTAGTCATTTTTTTTTTAAATTTTGATTTAATAAATGGTAGAAAGCACAATGCCAAAAACATTAACAGTTAAAATTTCACCAAATGAAAAAATACTATAGAATTTAGTATTTAATTTACCATTTATTAAATAAAATAAAAAAAAAAGAAGTGGTAGTCAGTTGGCGAGAGGTCAGGTGAATATGACGAATGAGGCAAAATGTCATAGCCCAATTCGTTCAACTTTTGAACTTTGGTTGTGAGAGAGTCAATTCCTAGGTAGATTGATAGGAAGTCCAGGGGTCCCCAAGGAGAGAGGGGTCCAGAATTCTCAAGGAGAAGGAAAGGACAAACTTTTTTGTCTCTCTACATTCCTTAAGATTATATAACAATCATGTATCCTGCTTGAGGATAGTCTCTGGAAAAAACCTTCTGGCTAATCCTATTATTTTAAGGTGTAAATTATGGGAGTAGGTCTAGTGAGGTCTTTACAACCTCCAGACATTCTTTTAATTCACTGTAATAACTAATTAGAGAGTATATAACTCCATGGCTAATACTAGCAAGGGGGTACTCTTTCTGTCCCCTTCTGATGCCTATGCCAGAAGCTTTCTCTATCTCCTTTATACTTTAATAAAACTTTATTACACAAAAGCTCTGAGCGATCAACCCTCATCTCTGGCCCCGGATTGAATTCTTCTCCTCTGGAGGCCAAGAATCCTGGCATCTTAGTGTCGTTCAGCAACAACTTTCAGTTGTGTGATGGACAGTCAGGCATGGTCATGAAGAAAAATTGGATCCATTCTGTTGACCAATGGTGCCTGCAGGTGTGGCAGTTTTGGGGGCATCTCATCGATTTACTGAGTATACTTCTCAGAAATAATGGTTTCATTGAGATTCAGAAAGTCGTAGTGGTTCAGACTGGCAGCAGACCATGAAACAGTGACCATGACCTTTTTTTGCAGCAAGTTTGGCTTTCGGAAGTGGTTTGGACCTGCTTCTCAGTGCAGCCACTGAATTGGTCATCACCTGTTGTTATATGTTGTTGCTATTCAGTTTCTTAATCGTGTCCGACTATGTGTAACCCCATGGACTGCAGCACGTCAGACTTCCCTGTCCTTCACAATCTTCTGGAGCTTGCTCAAACTCATGTCCATTGAGTCAATGATGACATCCAACCATCTCATCCTCTGTCACTTTCTTCTCCTGCCTTCAACCTTTCCCAGGATCAGGTATTTTCCAATGAGTTGGCTCTTCACATCAGGTGCCCAAAGTATTGGAGTCTCAGCTTTTACATCAGTCTTTCTAATGAATTTTCAGGGTTGATTTCCTTTAGGATAAGGGCTTTCCTGGTGGTTCAGATGGTAAAGAATCATCCTGCAATACAGGAGACCCATGTTTCATCCCCAGATAAGGAAATGGTAACCCAAACCTCATAGTTCAGTTGGTAAAGAATCTGCCTGCAATGCAGGAGTTCAGTTCAGTTCAGTTCAGTCACTCAGTCGTGTCCGACTCTCTGCGACCCCATGAATCACAGCACGCCAGACCTCCCTGTCCATCACCAACTCCTGGAGTTCACTTAAACTCATGTCCACAGAGTCGGTGATGCCATCCAGCCATCTCATTCTCTGTCATCCCCTTCTCCTCCCGACCCCAACCTTTCCCAGCATCAGAGTCTTTTCCAGTGAGTCAACTCGTCGTATGAGGTGGCCAAAGTATTGGAGTTTCAGCTTTAGCATCAGTCCTTCCAATGAACACCCAGGATTGATCTCCTTTAGAATGGACTGGTTGGATCTCCTTGCAGTACAAGGGACTCTCAAGACTATCCTCCAACACCACAGTTGAAAAGCATCAATTCTTTGGCGATCAGCTTTCTTCACTGTCCAATTCTCACATCCATACGTGACCACAGGAAAAACCATAGCCTTGACTAGACAGATCTTGGTTGGCAAAGTAATGTCTCTGCTTTTCAATATACTATCAAGGTTGGTCATAACTTTCCTTCCAAGGAGTAAGCGTCTTTTAATTTCATGGCTGCAATCAGCATCTGCAGTGATTTTGGAGCCCAAAAAATAAAGTCTGACACTGTTTCCACTGTTTTTCCATCTATTTCCCATGAAGTGATGCAGGAGATCCCAGTTCAATTCCTGGGTTGGGAAGATCCCCTGGAGAAGGAAATGGCAACCCACTCCAGTATTCTTGCCTGGAGAATCCCATGGACAGAGGAAGCTGGCAGGCTACAGTCCATGGGATCACAAGAGTTGGACATGACTTAGTGACCAAAGAGAGAGAACCCAATCCAGTTCTCTTGCCTGGAAAATTCCATGGACAGAGGAACCTGGAGGGCTGCAGTCCATAGCATTGGCAGAGTTGGATATGTCTGAGCGAGTAACACTTTCACTTTCTTTCCTTTAGGATTGACTGGTTTGATCTCCTTGCAGTCCAAGTTGTCTCTAGCACCACAATTTGAAAGCATCAATTCTTCAGCACTCAGCCTTCTTTATGGTCCAACTCTCACATCCACACATGACTACTGGAAAAACTATAGCTTTGACTATACAGTCCTTTGTTGGCAAAGTGATGTCTCTGCTTCTTAATATGCTGTCTAGATTAGTAATAATTTTTCTTCCAAGGAGCAAGCATCTTTATAGTTCATGACTGCAGTCACCATCCGCAGTAATTTTGGAGCCCAAGAAAATAGTCTGTCACCATTTCCATTTTTTCCACATTTACTTGCCATGAAGTGATTGGACCAACAACCATTATTCATTGCCCATCACAATCCAGTCAAGAAATGGTTCCTTGTTGTTGCATAAAATAAGAAAAAAGGATACTTTAAAATAATGACTTTTTTTTTTTTTGATCAGCTCAGGAGGCACCCACTAACTGAACTTTTTCATCTTTCCAATTTGCTTCAAATGCTGAATGACCACAGAATGGTTAACGTTGAATTCTTTGTCAACTTCTCATGTAGTTGTAAGAGGATCAGTTTGTAGATCCTCTTCATTGGTTGTTGTCAAATTCCAGTGGCTGGTCGCTATGCTCATCTTCAATGCTCTTGTCTCCTTTGCAAAATTTCTTAAACAACGATTGCATTGTAAGCAGTGGTTCCTGGACCAAATGTGTTATTGATGTTGTGAATTGTCTCAGTTGCCTTAAGGCCGATTTTGAACTAAAATAAGAAAATCACTGTAATTTGATTTTTATTTAACATCATTTTCATAGTTTAAAATAAATATAAAATAAATAACAAGTAATAAGTCTATCAAAAAACATAAATTGAGACTTTCATTAAAGTGATGTATAACATAACCACACTTATTTAGAATGTATTTCAATATCAAATGGCAAATGCAAAAATTGCAGTTACTTTTGCAACATCCTAATAAGATGTGAAGCCTTGAATACTGCAATCCATGGGGTCTCAAAGAGTCAGACATGACTTAGCAAGTGAACAACAATAATAGGATGTCTCTGCATATCACAAATAAATCATATTTTTTTTCAGTCTAGGTAAATCAAAAGACAATAAAGGATAAAACTTAAACAGTAAAGATGATAAGACCACAGTTTTACAGAAACTCATAGTTATGCCCAATCTCCATTTTTTTCTTCTTCCTTATAGAAACTATAATTATTTTGTGGTGTTGTGGCGCATATTGAGGTGTCAGGAGTTCTCATCTTTGACAGTCAATCATGTGGTTAAATTCTGGTCAAGGAAAGCTTCATAGAAGTGATGAGGAATACTTATTCTCAAAAGGAAGAGAGATGAATTTCTTTGTCCTTTTCTCCTCTTTCTAGGGGGAATGTAGACTTAATGATTAAAGCTTAAAAGTGTTCCTGAAACTCCAAATGGGGGTTATATATAAAATTCAATGGAAAAAGAAATAAAAGCAAAATGTCACACTCTGTCATCCCTAGATCACTTACTTCCAGACTGTTCTATGTGGCAGAAAAAATCCTATGTGTTTTAAAATGTGAATATTTTGATTGTCATTCACAGGCAGACTTAATCCTAGTAATGCAGAATTTTGTGTGAGATCATGCCCAGTTCATTATATTTATCAATGAATTTTAGAATGTGAATGTGTGTGTGTTAGTCACTCTTTGCAACCCCATGGACTGTAGCCCACCAGGCTCCACTGTCCATGGGATTCTCTAGGCAAGGATACTGAAGTGGCTATCATTCCCTTCTCCAGGGGATCTTCCTGACCCAGGGATTGAATCTGCATCTCCTGCATGGTAGGCAGATTCTTTAGTTTCTGTGCCACCAGGGAAGCCCTTAGAATAATAGGCTTTAATGGGAATGCAATTAAATTATATCTTCTGTCTTCTATCGTCCCTATTTATGGATTCAATCATTGACCATGGTGAATAAGACCCTGTATGAGTTCACTTTTCTGAATATTTCATTTAAGAAGGAAACGCTAAGACTCTTAGTCAGAAAACTTAGGTTCAGTGCCTGAGGAAAATTTTCTAACACATGGCGAGGCTTGAAATGTTAAACAAAGTTATACCTGTTACTTTGGTAGAGAAGAATATTTCATAATGTGACATAACAGTGAGTCTCCACATACTAACTGATAAGAAAGAGCTAATCTGAGGGGGAAGCCATTCATATGTTTTTCTTTTCCTTGAAATTCTCAGTAGTCCATAACACTAATAAGAGAGAAGAAGAAAATAAAACTAGAGAGTCAAAGTAAAAGTGAATATTCTTTGAGGTTATAGGTATTCTGGAGTTTTTATTTAAATCATTGAAATTAAAAAACTAAATGTTTATCTTACAGTTTGAACATGACAAATTTCCTACACAGCAGTGGTTCTCAAACTGGAGTATGCAGGACATAGAGGGACTGTAAAAGAACTGATGGCTGGACCCTAGCCCCAGATTTTCTGATTTAACAAGTCTATGTGGGGCCTAGGAATTGGACTAATTCCCAGGTGATGCCAATAAGTAGATCCAAAGATTGGATTTTTGGAAACTTTATGTAAAGTAGTGAATATTCACCTCCATTAGATCAAATGAGGATCAATTATAGAATAAAAACAAGTGCGATTGCTAAATGCTTGTTTTCCACAAAGTTCATATGTTGAAATTCTAATTGGAATGGTTAGGAGGTGGAGCTATTGACAGGTGATTAGGTCATGAGGGTGGAACCCTCATAATGGGATTAGGGAGTGCCCTTATAAAAGAGACCCCCAGAGAGTTCCCTTGGGCTTCCCAGGTGGCACGGTGGTAAAGAACCAGCCTGCTAAGGCAAAAGACATAAGAGACATCGGTTCAGTTCCTGGGTTGGGAAGATACCCTGAACGAAAGCATGACAACCCACTCTAGTGTTCTTGTCTGGAGAATCCTATGGCCAGAGGAGCCTAGCAGGCTACAAATTCTCAAAGAGTGGAACATGACTGAAGTGACTTAACATGCGTGAGAGTTCCGTTATAGCTGCTGCTGTGTGAGGACATAGTGAGGACGTGGCTGTCTATAGACTAGAAAGTGAGCCCTCACCAGACACAGAATCTTCTGTCAACTTGATCTTCTTAGTCCACTGAACTGTGAGAAAAAAACTGTTACTGCTTATTTCATCCAATCTACTGTAGTTTATTATAGTAGTCCAAATATCTAACACAAAAACTCTACGAACAATAAATGCTGCAGAGGGTGTGGAGGAAAGAGAACCTTTCTATATTGTTGATGGGAATGTAAATTGGTATAACCACTATGGAGAATAGCATGGAGGTTCCTTAAAAAAAAAAAACTAAAAAATAGAACTACATATATACGATGGGATATTATTACTTAGCAATAAAAAAGAAAAAATGCCATTTGCAGCAACATGGATGCACCAAGAAATTACCATAATGAGTGAAGTCAGACAGACAAATATTACACGATATTGCTTATACATGGGATATAAAAAAATGGCACAGATGAGCCTATGAAACATAAATATAGTCACAGATGTACAAAACAAATCACTGATTACCAAGGGAGGAAAGGGAATAATTTGAGAGATTGAGATTGACAAACACATACATACTATATTTAAAATACACAACTATTTAGAACTTACTATATAGCACAAAAAAATCCTCTCGATACTCTTTAATGACTTATTTGGGAATAGAATCTAAAAAAGAGTGAATATATGTGTACATTTAACTGATTCATTTTGCTGTATAGCAGAAACTACCACAACAATGTAGACAAACTGTACTTCAATAAAAATTAATTAAAAAGATAAGAAAACTGTGTAGGGAGAAAAAAACATTATCTGTTAATACTGCCAATGATTTTCTTATCATGTTTTTAAAAACCTATTGCAGCAGTGCCAAAAATGGACTGAATAAAAGTAGACTCATTTGTACTCAAAACAGAAGCTGGAGTTTAGGTACTGACATAAGATATGGTAATGCTAAGTTAATCTAAAAATGTATAAAGCAGGATGACAAAGATTTGAGAGAAGACAGCCAAGGATGAACCTCTGTGGCTAGCAACAAACAAGACTGGAAGTTGGGTCCACGTTGTCTGTAGGCTGCTTGGCATTGGAGTGGCGAGAGGCTGAGAGGAGATACCCCATGTCCAAGGTCAGAAGTGGTGGCTGTGCTTTGCTGGACTGGCAGTGAGGAGATACCCCGTGTCCAAGGGCAAAGGAGAAGCCCCAGCAAGATGGTAGGAGGGTCAAATTCATGTTTAGAATCAAACCCCATTCTTGCCAGAGATGCTCAGAGGGCTCAAACAAGCCTTGTGCACACAAGGACCCAGGGACCCCACAGAGCCTGAGACAGAACTCAGTCTGTCTCCTGTGGAGGTGTGGGTCAGCAGTGGACTGCCGCAGGGACAGGGGCTTTGCAGGCAGCAGACTTCGGTATGGCATAGCCCTCTTGGAGGAGGTTGCCATTAACCCCACTGTAGAGCTCCCAGAACTTACATGGGACTGGGGAATAGACTCTTAGAGGCACAAACAGAACCTTGAGCACCAGGACCCAGGAGAAAGCAGCCATGATTCCATTAGAGACTGACCCAGACTTGTCTGTGAGTGTCCAGGAGTCTTCAACAGAGGCATGGGTCGGTGGTGGCCTGCTGCAGGGTTGGGGTCACTGAGTGTAGCAGTATATACATGGGATCTTTTGAAGGAGGTCACCATTATCTTCATTACCTCCACCATGAAGTGAAGTGAAGTCGCTCAGTCGTGTCCGATTCCTGGCAACCCCATGGACTGTAACCTACTAGGCTCCTATGTCCATGGGATTTTCCAGGCAAGAGAACTGGAGTGGGTTGCCATTTCCTTCTCCAGGGGATCTTCCTGACCCAGGGATCGAACCCCGGTCTCCCACACTGTAGGCAGACGCTTTGGCCCCAGGTAAGTAGCAGGGAACACAGCTCCACCCATCAACAGAAAATTGGGTTAAAGGTTTACTGAGTATGGCCCCACCCATGAGAACAAGGCTCAGTTCCCCCTCAGTCAGTCTCTCCCATCAGGAAGCGTCCATAGGCCTCTCATCTTCTCCATCAGAGGGCAGACAGACTGAAAATCACAATCATGGAAAACTAACCAATTTCATCACATGGACCACAGTCTTATCTAACTCAATGAAACTGTGAGCCATGCCATGTAGGGCTACCCAAGACAGATGGGTCATGTGGACACCCAGGGAGTGGAGAGTTCTGACAAAATGTGGTCCACTAAACAAGGCAATGGCAATCCACTTCAGTATTCTTGTCTTGAGAACACAATGAACAGTATAAAAAGGCAAAAAGATAGGAGACTGAAAGATGAACTGCCTAGGTTGGTAGGTGCCCAATAAGCTACTGGAGATAAGTGGAGAAATAACTCCAGAAAGAATGAAGAGACAGAGCCAAAGCAAAAACAACATCCAGTTGTGGATGTGATTGGTGATAGAAGCAAGGTCCAATGCTGTAAAGAGCAATATTGCATAGGAACCTGGAATGTTAGGTCCATGAATCATGCACCTGTGTAATCACGGAAGTGGTCAAACAGGAGATGACAAGAGTGAACATTGACATTTTAAGAATCAGCAAACTAAAATGGACTGAAATGGGTGAATTTAACTCAGAAGACCATTATATCTACTACTGTGGGCAAGAATCCCCTCAAAGAAATAGAGCAGCTATCGTAGTCCACAAAAGAGTCCAAAATGCAGTACTTGGATGCAATCTCAAAAATGACAGAATGATTTGTTTGTTTCCAAGGCAAAACATTCAATATCACAGTAATCCAAGTCTATGCCCCAGCCAGTAATGCAGAAGAAGCTGAAGTTGAATGGTTCTATGAAGTCCTACAAGATCTTTTAGAACAAACACCCAAAAAGATGTCCTTTTCATTATAGGGGACTGGAATGCAAAAGTAGGAAGTCAAGAAACACCTGGAGTAACAAGCAAATTTGGCTTTGTGGTGCAAAATGAAGCAGGGCAAAGGTTAATAGAGTTTTGCCAAGAGAATGCACTGGTTATAGCAAGCACCTTCTTCCAAAAGCACAAGAGAAGACACTACACATGGACATCACCAGATGGTCAACACCAAAATCAGATTGATTATATTCTTTGCAGCCAAAGATGGAGAAGCTCTATACAGTCAGCAAAAACAAGACCAGGATCTGACTGTTGCTCTGATCATGAACTATTTATTGCCAAATTCAAACTTCAATCGAAAAAAGTAGGGAAAACCACTAGATCATTCAGGTATGACCTAAATCATATCCCTTATGATTATACAGTGGAAGTGACAAATAGATTTAATGGACTAGACCTGATAGAGCATTTGATGAACGATGGATGGAGGTTCATGACATTGAACAGGAGGCAGTGATCAAGACCATGCCCAAGAAAAAAAAAAATGCAAAAAAGCAAAGTGGCTGTCTGAGGAGGCCTTACAAATAGCTGTGAAAAAAAGAGAAGTGAAAAGCAAAAGAAAAAAAGAAAGATATAAGTACCTGAATGCAGAGTTCCAAAGAATAGCAAGGAAAAAAGAGACAGCCTTCCTCAGTGATCAGTGCAAAGAAATAGAGGAAAACAATAGAATGGGAAAGACTACAGATCTCTTCAAGAAAATTAGAGATACCAAAGGAACATTTCATGCAAAGATGGGCTCAATAAAGGACAGAAATGGTATGGAAATAACAGAAGCAGAAGATATTAAGAACAGGTGACAAGAAGACACAGAAGAGCTGTCTAAAAAACATCTTCATGACCCAGATAATCATGGTAGTGTGGTCACTCACCTAGGGTCAGACATCCTGGAATATGAAGTCAAGTGGGCCTTAGAAAACATCACTACAAACAAAGCTAGTGGAGATGATGGAATTGCAGTTGAGCTATTTCAACTCCTAAAAGATGATGCTGTGAAAATGCTGCACTCAATATGCCAGCAGATTTGAAAAACAGCAGTGGCCACAGGACTGGAAAAGGTCAGTTTCGGTTCTAATCCCAAAGAAAGTCAATGCCAAAGAATTCTCAAACTACCACACAATTGCACTCATCTCACACGCTAGTAAAATCATGCTCAAAATTCTCCAAGCCAGACTTCAACAATATGTGAACTGTGAACTTCCAAATGTTCAAGCCTGTTTTAGAAAAGACAGAGGAACAAGAGGTCAATTTTCCAACATCCATTGGATCATCGAAAAAGCAAGAGAGTTCCAAAAAAGCATTATTTCTGCTTTATTGACTATTCTAAAGCCTTTGTGGAACATAATAAACTGTGGAAAATTCTGAAAGAGATGGGAATACCAGACCATCTGATTCTGCCTCTTCAGAAATCTGTATTCAGGTCAGGAAGCAACAGTTAGAACTGGACATGGAACAATAGACTGGTTTCAAGTAGGAAAAGGAGTACGTCAAGGCTGTGTATTATCAACCTGCTGTTCAACTTATATACAGAGTACATCATGAGAAATGCTGGGCTGGATGAAGCACAAGCTGGAATCAAGAGTGCTGGGAGAAATATCAATAACACAAAATATGCAGTTGACACCACCCTTATGTCAGAAAGTGAAGAATAACTAAAGAGCCTTTTGATGAAAGTGAAAGAGGAGAGTGAAAATGTTGGCTTAAAACTCAACATTCAGAAAACTAAGATCATGGCATCTGGTCCCATCACTTCATGGCAAATAGTTGGGGAAAGAGTGGCAGACTTATTTTGGGGGGCTCCAAAATCACTGCAGATGGTGACTGTAACCATGAGGTTACCATGAGGTTAAAAAGATGCTTGTTATTTGGAAGAAAAGTTATGACTAACCTAGACAGCATATTAAAAAGCAGAGACATTACTCTGCCAACAAAGATCCATCTAGTCAAGGCTATGGTTTTTCTAGTATTTATGTATGGATGTGAGAGTTGGATTTTAGAGAAAACTGAGCATTGAAGAATTGATGCTTTTGAACTGTGGTGTTGGAGAAGACTCTTGAGAGTACCTTGGACTACAAGGAGATCCAACCAGTCCATCCTAAGGGAGATCAGTCCTGGGTGTTCATTGGAAGGACTGATGTTGAAGCTGAAACTTCAATATTTTGGCCACCTGATGTTAAGAACTGAATTATTGAAAAAGACCCTGATGCTGGGAAAGATTGAAGGCAGGAGGAGAAGGGGATGACAGAAGATGAGATGGTTGGATGGCATCACTGACTCGATGGACATGAGTTTGAGCAAGCTCCAGGAGTTGGTGATGAATATGGAAACCTGGTGTGCTGCAGTCCTTGGGATCACAAAGAGTCAGACATGACTGATCAACTGAACTGAACTGAACTGGCTATAGTGTATTTAGCCTGACATTTCTGTAGAAGAATAGATACAAAACTTAAGCATACGTGAGAATCACATGGGATGATTTCAAAGAGTACAATTTGAAATCATCACCCAAACCCACTGATAAATCTTAAAGGTGTGATCTCAATTCATTTTAATGCAAAATTGCAAGTGATTTTTTTTTTCTGTGAAGACTTTTTTTTGTTTGTTTATCTCTTTTTTATTTATTTTTTTATCTCCTGCTTTTTTTTTTTTTTAACTTTACAATATTGTATCAGTTTTGCCATACATTGACATGAATCTGTCCCGGGTGTAAATGTGTTCCCCATCTTGAACCCCCCTCCTACCTCCCTCCCCATCCCATCCCTCTGAATGCAAATGTCCTATGGTCACTGTTAGGGAAACAATGCTATGAGAAAAACGGCTTTTAGAGGCAACCCACATTCCTTGGCTTTCTGTCCCCCTCCAGCAAGGTAATCATTTATACTACTGGTTTCTTCATCACTTTTTCTCCTCTCACTGACTTCCCTGCCTCTCTCTGATAAGAATCCTTATTATTACATTGGATGTTACTGGATAATAAAAGAAAAACAAACCAAGTAAGATAGGGCATTATTTATGTGGATATTTCACCAAAGGTAACACCCATATATCTATTCCCAAGAAAAGATGGTCAACATCCTTAGTCATTAAAAAAATGCAAATTAAAACCAAAAGGAGATAACACTGCCATTGAGAAAAAAGCCTATAATCCAAAAACATGGTTAATACCAAGTGTTGGAAACCAAAACACCCATGCATCGCTGATAGAAATACAAAAGGTACAGCTTCTTTGGAAAACATTTTGACAGTTATATACTTGCATATGATCCAGGATTCTATTCCTAGGTACCTATTTAATGGTAAATTAAAAAACACATAACCATACAAAAACTTGTAATAATTATTTGTAGGAACAAACTGAAAACGTCTAAGTAGTCATCAACTTGTAAATTGACAAACAAAGCAGACTGCATCAATATAATGGTATACTGTTGTTCTTGAGTCACTAACTTGCATCTAACACTTTGTGACCCCATGGATTACAGCACTCCAGGCTTCCCTGTCCTTCACTATCTCCTGTAGTTTTCTCAAACTCAAGTTCATTGACTTGGTGTTGGCATCCAACCATCTCATCCTCTGTCATTCCCTTTTCCTCCTGCCTTCAATCTTTCCCAGCATCAGGGTCTTTTCCAATGAGAAAACTCTTTACATCAGGTGGTTAAAGTATTGAAGCTTCAGTTTCAGCATCAATCCTTTCAATGAATACTCAGGCTTGATTTCCTTTGACTAGTTTGATCTCCTTGCTGCCCAAGGGACTTTCAAGTGTCTTCTCCAGAACCACGGTTTGAAGGCAACAGTTCTTCAGCTCTCAGTCTTCTTTTATTCAGCAATAAAAAGGAACAAATAACAATACATCTAACAACCCTAATACATGACTAAATCTCGAAAACATGTTAAGTGAAAAACTCAAATTGAAGTGACTCTATTTTATTTTTCCTTTTAAATAAAATTTTTATAAAAAAATAAAGGATATAGCATACATTTTTATATGGGTATATTATACACATATAAAATGTGTATAGCTTATATTAATATACACACATTTATATATATATACACTTTCATATACATATGATAAATATATATATCATATAAATAAGGATCAATAGATAAAACAATCCCTGGTTGCCTAACACTAGATACAGGAACTGAGATTGACTGCAAACAAAAACATCAGAAAACTTTAGGAATATAGAACAAAGAACAATCCATCACATGCAAGGTGAGATAAATTTGATCAAATTAATCCAAAAAACCTACTAAACACTAAATTTAGAAATATAATAAAAGTTTATAATTCACTCTTTCTTCCTCCTTTCCTCCCTCTCTCCTTATTTGTATGAATTTGTCAAATAAAGTTGCCTTAAGTAAGAAAGAATGATTCAATATTAAAATATTTTAAGTGATTTTGTTTCATTTAAAGTGTCTCAAATGACTTTAAAGGACAGATATTAAAAATTTAAGATAAGGAAATGAAAACCCCATTGTTACACATTAGAAGAACCTAAAGGAAACAATTTGAAGTAGGTTTCCCAGCTTCCAGCTTCCTTCTAAGAGAAGCTTTTTCAGGAAATACATTAAGAAGCTTATATTTCTAATTCTTCAAAATTGACTGGGTACTTGAAATCTGAAAATGCCACAAACCAGCAAACTGAAACCAGTCCTGTATAACACAAAAACCATGGAGAGGAACCACAATTAAGCAAGTCAAAGATTTAGAAGAAAGGCTTAAGCATTTTAGCAAGTGCTATCAGGTTACAAAATTACAATCCTGTCAGACAATGGGAATAGCCAAGCCAAAAAAAAAAAAAAAAAAGTCTTTAAGCCCTTGGGTCTCTTTACTTTTCTATTATAAAAATATGTATTGGAATGAATTTTATTTTTTCATTTTTTAAAATGTATTTTTAATTGGAAGATAACTGCTCTACAAAGTTGTGTTGGTTTCTGCTGTACGACAATGTGAATCAGCTATAAGTGTACATATATCCCCTCCCTCCTGAGCCTCTCCTCGCCTGGCCATCCCACTCTTCAGGTCCTCACAGGGCACTGAATTGAGCACCCAGTGTTATACAGCAGCTTCCCACTTGCTAGCAGTTTTACACATGTTAGAGTATGTGTGCCAATGATGCTGCTCTTCAGTTCTTCCCGTCCTCTCCGTCTCTCCCATGTCCACAAATACATGCTCTACATCTGCGTCTCTATGCCTGTCTTACAAATAAATTCATCGGTAGCATTTTTTCTAGATTCCACATATATGCATTAATATATATATATATATATTTTTTTTTTTTTTCCTCTCTCTGACTTACTTCGCTCAGTATAACAGGCTGTAGGTTCATCCACCTTACTAAAAATGACTCAAATTCCATTGAGTAGAATTACATTGTATATATGTACCACAACCGTGTTAGCTATTCATCTGTTCATGGTCATCAAAGTTGCTTCTATGCCCTGGCGATTGTAAACTGTGCTTTAAAGAACATTGGGGTGCATATGTCTTTTGGAATTATGTTTTTTTTCAGGGTATATGCCCAGTAATGGGATTGCTGGGTCATATGGGAGTTTTTTAAGGAATCTCCATACTGTTTTCCCTGGGCTTCTCTGGTGTCTCAGATGGTAAAGACTCTGCCTGCAGTGCAGGAGACTGGTGTCTGATACCCTGGAGAAGGGAAGATCCCCTGGAGAAGGGAATGGCCACCCACTCCAATATTCTTGCCTGGAGAATTCCATGGACAGAGTAGCCTGGCAGGCTACAGGCCATGGGGTTGCAAAGAGTCGGACACAACTGACTGACTAGCACTAATAGTTTTTCCATAGTGGCTGTACCAATTTACATTCCCACCAACAGTACAAGAGGTTGCACTCTTTTCTCCACACCCACTCCAGCATTTATTTATTGCTTGTAGATTTTTTTTGATGATAACTATTCTGACTGGTGTGAGGTGATGCTTCATAGTGATCTTGATTTGCATTTCTTTAATATGCAGTTTAGCCAAAAAAAAAAAAAAAGTTTTATTATGTTTCCTCTTAAGTACCTGTGTTTATTTCTAAATATCTGTGCTTTGACTTAGTTTAGAACTTCATGTCTGGGATTCAATTCAGATTCTGATAAATTAATTAATGTGAGGCAAAAAAAGAAATCATTAAGCCTCAATTTTCTCATTCCCTAAAGGGCACAATAACATTTACCTTGGCACTATCTTTAGTTTTAGGAGTTGGAATATATATTTATTTAGTAGTTCTCCAAATAGTAAATGCTTAGGGTAAAATGTTCAGGCAAATTTCTAAAGATGAGTCCCACTTCCCAAGATTCCTGACACTTGTCTATTTACTCAAACATGAAACTAAGTGCTCTTATAAAATGATTTGACAGATGAAAATAAAGATACTCTTTCACGGATCACAGCCTTGCTGTGACAAGGGGTTTGCTTAAATCAATGAAACTGTGATCCATGCCATGTAGGACCACTCAAGATGGGTGGATCATAGTGGAGAGTTCTGACAAAATGTGATCCATTAGAGGAGGGAATAGCAAACCATTCCCTTCTTGCCACAAGAACCCCATGAGCAGTCTGAAAAGGCAAAAGGATATGACACAGGAAGATGAGCACTCAGGTTGGAAAGTGTCCAATATGCTACTGGGGAAGAGTGGGAGACAATTACCAATTGCTCCAGAAAGAATGAAGGAACTGGGCCAAAAGGAAATGATCCTCTATTGTGGATGTGTCCGGTGGTGAAAGTTAAAGTCTGATGCTGTAAAGTACAATATTGAGTAAGAACCTGAAATCCTGAAAGATGATGTTGTTAAAGTGATGCATTCAATATGTCAGCAAATTTGGAAAGTTTAGCAGTGGCCACAGTACTAGAAAAGTTCAGTTTCTTTCCAGTCCTAAAGAAAGACAGTGCCAAAAAATGTTTCAACTACTGGAATATTGCACACATTTCACATGCTAGTAAGGTTAAGTTCAAAATCCTTCAAGTTAGGATTCAAAAGTACAAGAACCAAGAACTTCCAGATGTTCAAGCTGGATTTAGAAAAGGCAGGGTAACCAGAGATCAAATTGCCAACATCCATTGAATGATAAAGAAAGCAAGGGAATTCCAGAAAAACAACAACAACAACAACATCTGCTTCATTGACTATGTGAAAGCTTTTGACTGTGTGGATCACAACAAACTGTAGAAAATTCTTAAACAGATGGGACTACCAGACTACCTTCAGTTCAGTTCAGTCACTCAGTCGTGTCCAACTCTTTGCGACCCCATGAATCACAGCACTCCAGGCCTCCCTGTCCATCACCAACTCCTGGAGTTCACTCAAACTCATGTCCATTGAGTCGGTGATGCCATCCAGCCATCTCATTCTCTGTCGTCCCCTTCTCCTCCCGCCCCCAATACTTCCCAGTATCAGAGTCTTTTCCACACTACCTTACTTGTCCCCTAAAAGAGCTGTATGTGGTTCAAGAAGTAACAGAACCTTCAGTCAGTTCAGTTCAGTTGTTCAGTTGTGTCCAACTCTTTGCAACCCCATGGACTGCAGCACGCCAGGCTTTCCTGTCCATCACCAACTCCCAGAGCTTGTTCAAACTCATGTCCATTGAGTCGATGATGCCATCCAACCATCTCATCTTCTGTCATCCCCTTCTCCTCCTGCCTTCAATCTTTCCCAGCAACAGGGTCTTTTCAGATGAGTCAGTTCTTCACATCAGGTGGTCAAAGTATTGCAGCTTTACCTTCAGCATCAGTTCTTCCAATGAATATTCAGGACTGATTTCCTTTAGGATTAACTGATTTGATCTCCTTGCTGTCCAAGGGACTCTCAGGAGAAAGGCTCTTAAATTCGTCCATGTAACAATTGACTGATCTCAATTGGGAAAGGAGTATGACAAGGCTGTATTTTGTTACCCTATTTATTTAACTTATATGCAGAGTACATTATACAAAATGTATAGAGTTGGATGGATTACAAGTTAGAATCAAGATTGCTAGGACAAATATCACCAATCTCAGATATGCAAATGATACCACTCTAATGGCAGAAAATGAAGAGGAACTAAAGAGTATCTTAATGAGGATGAAAGAGAAGAGTGAAAAAGCTGGCCTAAAACTCAAATTTCAAAAAACTAAGATCATAGTGTCTGGCCCCATCACATCATGGCAAATAGAAGGGGACAAAGTGGAAACAGTGGCAAATTTTCTTTCCTTGGGCTTCAAAAATCACTGTGGGCCCTGATTGCAGTCCTGCAATAAAAAGATGCTTGTTCCTTGTAAGGAAAGCTATGTAAAACATTGACAAGGTATTAAAAAGCAAATATATCACTTTTCCAACAAAGGTCCATCTAGTCAAAGTTATGGTTTTCCTTGTAGTCATGTACTAATGTGAGTGTGGGACCATAAAGAAAGCTGAGGACCCAAAGAATTGATGCTTTTCATTTGTGGTACTGGAAAAGACTCTCAAGAGTCCCTTGGTCTCCAAGGAGATCAAACCAGTCAATCTTAAAGGAAATCAACCATGAATATTCATTGGAAGGACTGATTCTGAAGCGGAAGGGGTCCAATATTTTGGACACCTGATGCGCAGAGCCAGCTCATTGAAAAAGACCCTGAAGCTGGGAAAGATTGAATGCACAAAGAAAAGGCAGTGGCAGAGGATGAGATGGTTACATAGCATCACTGACTCAATGGACATGAGTTTGAACAAACTCTGGGAGATAGTGAAAGACAGGAAAGCCCGGAATGCTGCAGTTCATGGGATTGCAAGGAGTTAGGAACAACTCAGGAACCAAATAACTACAAAATAAAGACAATAGTTGACCTATTAGTACTCAGATTATCTAGGTGGTCCCAAGTCAACTAGCTAAATTCTTTTAAAAATAGAATTTACTCTAGCTGGTAGCAAAAGAGAACATCAGAGTTTCAAAGTAAAAGAGGATTTGATGCACTGCTGTTGCCTTGAAGATGGAGGGCCCACAGGATAAGAAGTCAGGGGGGCTCTTCACCCTGAACTCTTCACAGTGGCTGTTGAAAACCAGCAGCTGCATCAGCTTGTGATTCAGTCTTTGTAGAGGCAGATGGCAAGTGCCAATTTGTTGCTGACACGGGGATAGGATCATGATCCACAGATAGTAAGTCTTTCTCCAGTGTGCTGGGGGTAAGTGTGAGAGGTTGCAGGATATGACGAAAATAGTAGCAAACTTACTGGAAACACAGAATAGTAGTAGTAGAGTTAGTCTCAATCATGTCTGACTCTTTGTGACTCCATGGACTGTAGCCCACCAGACTTCTCTGTCCAGGGAATTCTCTAGGCAACAATACTAGAGTAGATTTCCATGCCCTTCTCCAGGGGATCTTCCCAACCCAGGTCCCCTGCATGGCAGGTGGATTCTTTACCATTTGAGCTACCTGGGAAGCCCCAAAACACAGAATGGGAAGTGTTAAAAATAGAAGTCTAGCATTAAGACAGAATTTGTCCCAGGGCAAACATGACATGCAATAAACCCCAGTAAACAAAATATTTTCTTTTTTCAGTGACAAGTCTGAGAAGAACAACAACTTAGAAAAATCTATTTTATTTGTAAATTAGAGAGTCACTGTTGGCATTTAGACTTAGAATTGGGTGTCAACATATCATCATTCAATACAAATGAAGGAATAGTAGAAGTTGGATAAAATAAATAACTAGAAATGTGCACTTCCCTTAACAAGCCTTAGCAATTTTATGAAAAACTAGAGCAGGGAAAGAGAAAGTCAAAGATGTTTGATGCATTGGACTGACTTGATAACAATTTATTGAATTGGCTTTACTACAACTGAAACATTGATAGGAAGCGAGTTTTCACAGTAAGTCTGTAACATTCCCTGTTTATTAGTTAGATGGAGGTAATGAATGATCCTAACTACATATCCTTATAAAAAATGCTGGTGGTGTTTGCTGTTAGAAAATACCGGGAGCTTCTTTCTATAAGATTCTTTAAGCAGAATACATCTAGCCTATGCATGTCTTCAGTCACTTCAGTCCTGTCTGACTAGGACCCTATGGACTGTAGCTCTCCAGGCTCCTCTGTTCATGGAATTCTCTAGGCAAGAATACTGGAGTGGGTTTCCATGTCCTCCTCCAGGGGATTTTCTTGACTCAGGGATAGAACCTGCATCTCTTGCAGCTTCTTAATTGGCATGAATTCTTTATCCCTGAGCCACTAGGGAAGCCCCCATATAGTCCATATATAATGTTTAATGTAAACCTAGAAGTTACGGATTTATGAGGCATGACCGACTAGAGATTGGAGTGAAGTAATAAAGCACGTTCTGTTTAACTAACCGAATGTATATAAAAGAAGTTTTGAAATCAAAATAGGTTTCTACCTGTGGCCCATTGCTCAAAAAGTTCTTCTATTAATAGGAAACCACAACCTGTTTTGATGAGGCATAAGAGACATTCTTAGAATTTTCATCAGGCATCTTTAATTCCTCCAGAGAAAGAAAATTTCCTCTGTGTTTGCTGTTTGCCTGTTTCATATGAATCACCAGTGAAGTCTGGTATGAAAATGTCAATGAATCTCATTTGACAGTTAATCATTCTTTCAAAATAGGTAGATATATGAACATCTTCAAAATTTTTGTTTTCACTTTTATCTACTGAGAATCAAGACAGTGTTAGGTGTTATTTTACTACTATTGTTCAAACGATAAATATAGACAAAAGTGAAGTGTCCTTTTAATTCTAACATAATCTTTCCATTGAAGAATTACTTTTATGCTATTTTCTATTTAAATATTTATGTAATATTTACATTTGACTCAATTGTTTTAGAATTTTTCTGATATTCCTTAATTCCATAAATTTTATCCAAGATAAAACTTAGCTTCACTGAATATCTAACATGTCCTTGACTTTTATATACATTGGCAGAAATAAATCTCTGAAACACTCTGTGGAAGGAAAGTCTAATTTAGTTTATTCATGAAGCTAATAAAAAGTTAAGGAAAAAAAATTGTTTTTTCCAAAAATCTGAAATGTTTTCTGCCCTGGGGCTCTTTATTCTCTCATACTTTGTAATTGTTGGAAACAATGGCATATTAAGTGATAAAACTCCTGAGTTTTAGCCCATGATCTTTGCTTTATTTCACTTCACCTTTTGGCATGGTTAGTTTCTCTACTTTCCAACTTCATCAAATAGGTCTTATTTTGTATTCTACCCTTGTCCTACTCAGCTGAATCTTTAGAAATGTGTTGATTTTATCAGATAATCATTTGACATGTCTCTGAGGACAAAAAAGTAACTTCTAGAAAGTTATGACCAGCCTTGAAAGTATGTTGAAAAGCAGAGACATTACTTTGCCAAAAAAGATCCATCTAGTCAAGGCTATGGTTTTTCCCGTGGTCATGTATGGATGTGAGAGTTGGACTGTGAAGAAAGCTGATCGCCGAAGAATTGATGCTTTTGAACTGTGGTGTTGGAGAAGACTCTTGAGCGTCCCTTGGACTGCAAGGAGATCCAACCAGTCCATTCTAAAGGAGATCAATCCTCGGTGTTCATTGGAAGGACTGATGCTAAAGCTGAAACTGCAATACTTTGGCCACCTCATGTGACGAGCTGACTCACTGTAAAAGACTCTGATGCTAGGAAAGGTTGGGGGTGGGAGGAGAAGGGGACGACAGAGAATGAGATGGCTGGATGGCATCACCGACTCTGTGGACATGAATTTGAGTGAACTCCAGGAGTTGGTGATGGACAGGGAGGCCTGGCATGCTGTGATTCATGGGGTCACGGAGAGTCAGACACGACTGAGCGACTGAACTGAGGGAAATATGTGCTGGCTTAACATGTAAGGTGTTGTGAATAGCAACTACTCTTCCCTAATTTCATTTGTATATATATCAAAATAGCTTAATTCTGTCACTGCAGTAAACACCTAACAGACTTTAATCTGAAATATTTGATAGACAAGGGTTTGGGCTTTTTCTCTCTCTTTTCTCACTTGAAGATACTGAGAGCATTATTATTATTTGCTCTTAGAAAGTACTGATACTTTATGATCTCATTATTTAATAATTTATCCATGGAATACACAGGCATATATTATGTGTTTATGAAGTATCAGCTAATCACCAGTATTTTGCCATACATTCAGAATAAAAAGCATATTATTTTGTGTGATAATTTGCTTTAAAATGTTCTAATGAGTATAGCTCCTCATAGTTTTTTCTGTCAATGTGGGAGATATAAGAGACATACGTTCAATTGCTGGGTCAGGAAGATCCCTGGAAGAGGGCAAGGCAACCCACTCCAGTATTTTTGCCTGGAGACTCCCCATGGACAGAGGATCCTGGTGGGCTATGGTCCATAGGGTCACAAAAAGATGGACATGACTGAAGTAACTTGGCAGGCAGAAAGGCATATACTTCTTTAGATAACAGATTAGCATTTTAAAAGTTGACTTCAATTTAGGAATAGTTAAAATGGAAAAGAAAAATAGCTAATGGCTTTAAGACATCAGTAGTAATTGCTCTACACGTCAAATATCCAGAATAAAACCATGATGTAGTTTAATAAATTACAACATTTTCATGGAGCTTCACATAATTTAATAAGTTTTGGAAAATACAGCATTCTAACAGGGATGGAGTCAACAATGATATAATATTGGAAAAGAATATTGATATAATATTTAAAAATATTGAATTCCTATCCAATTAATTCAATTATTTTAAAAGTTTAGCTTTAATTGATAAGTATAGTGTTTATTATAGTTGCATATGTATGTATGCATGTATGTATTTAGGTGTATTTGAATATCTGCATGAATACATAAATATGTGTGTGCTAAGTGATGTCTAAAAATTAAAGACAGAATGAATAGATCCTAGTTTGACTCATCTGCAAGTTATTAATGAAAATCATTTGTCAATGGAACAATTTTGGAAGGCATTCAATCATTTACCTAGCCTGAGTGTTACATTACTATGGAAATTATCTCATTTCTTCAAAGTTATTAAAAATTATAAGCATTAAATGTTTACAAATAAAGCATTTAAAATTATAAGTGTTTAAAAATTAAAGATTTAAGTAACTTTTCTGGGCATATAATTACAGACCAAGTGGTGAAGTGGTAAAGAAACTGCCTGCCAACTGAGGAGAAACAAGAGACTCTAGTTCAATCCCTGGGTCAGGAATTCCGATCCCCTGGAGTAGGAAATGGAAACCCTCTCCAGGATTCTTGCCTAGAAAATTCCATGGACAGAGCAGCCTGGCAATCTTCAGGCCATGGGGTTGCAGAGTCATAATCAAAATAAAGATGCCTAATTTTTTTCAGAATTAATTTTAAAAGACTAAATATGACTTAAATCACATCAAATTAGTGTTGCATAAGATGATACTAAAAGGGAAATAAAGGCAAATATCCATTGTCAGCTATTCCCATGGAGATAAAAGCAGTTCATACATTGAATGGTAAAGTGAGTAATTTGAGTCTCGTCTGCAGATCGAAATGATATATCATGCCTGATTTCATTTGGTGAACAACGTGGGAAGCTCGTTGAAATACACTGAAAATGGTAATTCTACCTTATTACTCATTGTTGGAATTTTTGTAGCATGTGAAAAACAGAACTGCACAACTGACTTTGAAACCACATACAAGAATGGCTAACTTTATGAAGTAATGAGTCTACCAGGGTCTTTCTAAAAGCTTTAAGGCATTCTATCATAAAATTTTAGGACCATCTCTCTGTAAAAGATATAAAGGTATTGACATGAATCTATAGCTGGCATATCAGAAATGAATTGTTTATTGAACTCCTGTGTGCATGCATGCATGCTAAGCTCACGCTAAGCATATATGCATGCTTCAGTCATGTCCCACTCTTTGTGACCCTATGGACTGTAGCCCACCAGGCTTATCTGTCCAAGGTATTTCCAGGCAAGAATACTAGAGTGGGTTGCCGTGACCTCCTCCAGGGGATCTTCCAGACCCAGGGATCAAACTCTTGTCTCTTACGTCTCCTGCATCAACGGGCAGGTTCCTTACCAATAGCACCACCTGGGAAGCCCTTATGGAACTCAATCCCTTAAAAACAATGGGATCTGAGTATTCTTCTTTTGCTTAGTAAGAATATAGGTTAACCAGAGAGAAACCATCATATAAAACATTTTCATTTTTGGTGAAAATTTCCTTCTCTCTGAGTGTGGTTTGCACTGTAATACACAGTCCTGTCCTTTGATTAGAGTGATCTAAGTAAAATATTATCTTATTCTGTCAACAAAAGGATGCTTCTTTTTTCTGCTTTAGGTCCTGAGAGAGAGAAAGAGAAAGATGCTAAAAGACATACAGAGAAATATTCCAGTACCAAACACTGAAAGAAGAGATGTGTTATTCTTTAAATTGAAGTATTCATAACTAATGCATAAGAAGAGTTATAACAATGCTTTGGCAAGCTCTGTGGAATCTCCAAAGCAAATTGTAGGCCTTCAGGATGAATACTGAATACATGTTAGATTTCAAAGTAGGTTGGGGGAATTTTAATCAAAGTTTTTCTTAAGATTGGGCTTGGAATAAGTGGATAACACTAAGGTATTATGAAAATTTCAAAGTTATTGCTAGTAGCGAATATTCTATTTAATTTTAGAATGTTTTCTCTATAGGAATGATCTACATTTTGACATTTCCTATGCTCTATATTTCAGCGGTGTTTTTATTATTTATAAAGCAGAGAATTCTTTTATATTTTTACCTCAGTTATGTCAGGCACAGAGAATTAAGTGCATGAGGCCAAGATATTTACTTGGTCATATATACACCTGGTTTTAAGGAAAGGCCCACTAGAGAGAATATACTGCTAATAATGATAAATTTTGAACTATGAAGCATTAAAAAATATTTCCCATTTTTCCAAAAGACTTTGTGGTGGACTGCAAAAATGAATTTAGTATAGTAACATAGAGTTGTCAGGATAGAAACAATAGAATTCTATTAATCAGTAAGGGCCTGAACACAGAAATGTGTGCAATAAATTGGGAACAGTTCTTATATTTGAAAGCAAAATTAGCTTGTAGCTTTCTGGTTGTGAAAGCCCAAAGAGAATTATGCTCAGCTACAACTTTCAGAACTTGTAACTGGTATGTTACTTACATGAACAAGTCTCAAAATTCATAACTTGTTTATAAAATTAATATACCAGCCCGCAAAAAATTCTAGCAGGGGAAATAGGGCAATTCTGGGCTTAAGTGAGGTGGAGATGCCAACAGAAGGAAAAACAACACCATTATCAGGAGAAAAACAAGACAGTATAGAATTCACAAGGTTTCTGTGAGAACCTATAAATAACTGAAATTACTTTCCCTTATAACTGAGTCAGTTTGCTCCAGGGAAAACTGCTCTTCTTGATAGTTTTCAGCAAATCAGCTTGCCAAGGGAGAGGAAAATAGACCAACAAATTCTTCCACATTTCTCTTTTCATTGAGTTTCTCCATTTTTTTGAAATTCATAAAACTTCCCTCTGTTGGACGTCCATGTGTGGTTAATTTTTCTTATATAGAAGCAGTCTCAGTTGCATCTGTAAATTTAATTTTTTAGGCATCTTTTTTCAAATAAGAATTTTATCTTTTACTAATACCTGAGACAGTTAATCCTGGATATACCCTTAATAAATTAAATAAAATTCTTATAATTTTATATGATATATTCAACAACATTCTTATAATAAATACAATCAAGTATCCTATGAAAAGTTATAATATTGCTAATTGAGTTCAATTGCACTCCTGCAAAATGTATTTCCAGAAAGCAGTTCTATGTAGGAACAAGCCACTTATACTACTGTGTGCAGGTCAGCATGACTTAACAGTAAGGCTTAAAATATCTCTATTAATAATTCTATGCAGGAGGAAACAGCAACCCACTTCAGTATTTTTGCCTGGAAAATTCCATGGACAGAAGAGCCTGTTGGGCTACGGTCCATGGGGCCACACAGAGACACGACTGATTATGCACACATACACATTAATAGTTCTCACATATTAATAGTTCTAAAGTTTTAGGATAAGGTAGATTCACTTGGACAGTTATTAAAGTGAAGATTATTCTACAAATTCAAATAATAATTCTGCTTATTGGGTTTGATTTGTAATCCAAAATTTTTCGACAAGTTACAAGAGAAGTCTAATGCTCACGGCCTAAGATAGCATGTTGGAAAACACTGGTTGGGGTTTTAAATAAAGTGCTTTATAAATCTCAAAAGAAAATACCTGACAGGTTTTGCTTCTCTCAAATGAGCAGTAACCATGTTACCAATCATTTCACTCATTTTCGTAAACAAAGCTGTACATGAATGTTCATAGCAGCTGCACTTGTAATAGTCTCAAACTGCAAATAAACCAAATGTCTATCAACAGGTGAATGAATAAAAAAAATGTCATATAGCCATACAATAAAAGGCTACTCAGCAATAAGAAGGGATAAACTACTGCCTCTATGCAACAACATGAACACATTTGAAAATTAATACGTTGTCAAAGAAGCTAACATGCAATTCTATTGACATAAAATTCTACATAATGCAAACATATCTTTATTCATTCAAGTAGATCCAGGTTCTCTGGAGCAGGCAAACTTGATGAGATGAACTGCAAAGATCTAAAAACAATTTTTTTTTTTCTGTTGGTTTTGTTTCACTTCTTGGTTGTGCTAATGATGTCATGGGTGTACACAAATGTCAAAATCCATTAAACTGTAAACTTTAAATAGATGGAGTTTGTTGTTCATAAGTATTTATCCCCAAAAGTAACCACTTTCCTTCATTTGAATAGCCTTTTTTATCCAGGAATGGCAAACATTTTCCAAATAAGCTGTATAATAATGGTTTTAGAGGATATAAAATAAACAACCAAAGCCTTAGAATTCTACATTATACAAAACACTTTTCAAATTTTATTTTATTTTATTTTTGCTTTTTATTTTTATTTATTTATTTTTTTAAACTTTCTACAGTTCATAACTTTTATAAATAAAATAAATTAAATGTACAGTGAATAAGTTCTCTGAAATATTTCAATATTTCTGCAGGTTTAGTAACATCGTAAAATACATTTCAACTAAAATTCACAAATCTAAAAACCTGTTAGGCATTTTTAGGCGTTTTAAGTTGGAAATGAAGACCAATGTTACATCGTAATATGCCAATTACAAATAGTACTTCAAATAGCAAATACTACAACAAAACACTTTTCAAATTTTAATGGGATATTTTTGAAGAAGATATTGTCATCTGAATCTATTATACAAAATTCATTATTAGGTATAGACTTGTTTTATACTCTTGACACATTCCTTTCTTAAACAAAAGCCACTTATGTAGTTTGGGCAGAGAAACCTCTTCCTCAAGACAAGTAAAATGAATTTAAGGATTTGTGGTAAAACTCAGTCATGTTTCTCAGTTTTAAAAATTTCACTTGACCAAGCTGTATTTCCCTCTGGGTAGACTTGACTAATAATAAAGCCCAGAGCCTGATTGTATGGATTATGAAATTGTAATTTCATTAAATGTTCACTATTAAAAAGTCTCTTAGGCAAAGGAAAAGGTACGAAAGGGGAAAGAATAAAACTTTAAGATATAGGATTCTGATATTTAGCCATACATGACAGAGATTGAGAAATCTGAATAATCAAATTCTCCTAAACTCCCTTGCTTTGGAGAAAGCTGATGCCTTAGTTTCTGAGGTAATTAGGCTTCATATGCATTTAAAAAAAAAAAGGCAAAAAATCTACTAGATGAGCCTTAAAATCCTTCTTCTTCTCAGGACTAATCCCCATGATCCCATAGTACCTCTTGTCTTGTAAGAGCTAGACACACAATGTTCAGATGGAGAAGTCCATATACCTAGCTTCCCAGGTGGTGTTAGTGGTAAAGAACCCACCTGTCAATGCAGAAGATGTCAGAGACACGGGTTTGATTCCTGGGTTGGGAAGATACCCTGGAGAAGGAAATGACAACCCACTCCAGTATTCTTGCCTGAAGAACCCCTTGGACAGAAGAGCCTGTTGGGCTACAATCTATAGGGTTTCAAAGAGTTGAACAGGACTGAAGCGACTTAGTGCATTGTTCCATAGCTTGCTTATACAATAAAAAATATCTCAGGTTCTCCTTTTCTTTATTGGTAGATGTCTGAGATTTCCTAGGTCAAGGAATAAAATTTAAAGCTGGATTAGGTCAAATGATATTATAGTTATCATCATTCTAGATTGAGGGTTTCATGTGATGATCCATGGATCTGGAAGTATTGCTTATAATCTGCTAGGCTTCCAGGTGATGCTAGTGGTAAAGAATACATGGGCCAATTCAGGAGACCCAAGAGACTTGGGTTTGATCCCCTGCTTGGGAAAATCCCTTGGAGGAGGAAATGGCACCCCACTCCATTATTCTTACATAGAAAATCACATGGGCAGAGGAGCCTGGCAGGCTACAGTCCATGGAGCTGCAAAGAGTCCAACATGCATGAGCAACTGAACACACACACACAAAGGTTAACTAATTAAAGCCTTGGCCTAAAAATGACTATTAGTTAAGTTGAAAGGCCAGAAATTCCTTGGTAAACTATGGTTTTCTGGCTTTGGGGATGATCATACAATAATGGATCATTTTTGTAAACTTGTCAGTCACTTCTTGTCCATATCACCCAGGAAGAGTGGGAGTCTTTTCTTTAAGTAACACACTGTACTCACATGTGCTCAGTTGTGTCTGATGCTTTAGCACAGATTGTAGCCCTTTGGTTTTCTCTGTCCATGGAATTTTCCAGGCAAGAATACTGAAGTACGTTTTCATGCCCTCTTCCAGGGTATCTTCTCAACCCAGGGATCAAACCTGTGTTTCTTGACTTCCGCATTGGCAGGTGAGATTTTTACCACTAGCGCCACTTGGGAAGCACGAGTAAGACATCAAGAATCGATTAGTGAGGGGGACACTGGTATCCATTAAATAATTTGTGGTGCTTGTCCTTTGTAGATTCAAGTTAATGGTGATAAATGCTGCAATTGTTTTCCCTGATTTTGTGGAAATAATGGGATTCAGGAGATGTAGAATTAAAGTAGCAGTAATTAGCCATCAGGAAAAATTCCAGGTGTAATTATCAGAGTAAACCACACTAACAGACTCTCAACAAGAGTGTTTTATTATTCAAAGATCTGTAAATATATCCAGCTAATCACTGGGTAATAGAGAACAGAACAGAATGGTCATACTAAGTTGATATAATGTGCTATGCTGTGCTCAGTTGCTTAGTCATGGCCAACTCTTTGCAACCCAATGGACTGTAGCCCACCAGGATCCTCTATCTATGGGATTTCTCAGGCAAGAATACTGGAATGGGATGCCATTTCCTCCTCCAGGGGATCTTCCCCATGCAATGATTGAACTTGCTTCTCCTGTGTCTCCTGCATTGGCAGGCAATACAGAGGAGAGACATTTTATCTGGTAGGTAATCTACACTTTTTTGAGGAAGCCTAAAGAATTGATGCTTTTGAACTGTGGTGCTGGGGAAGACTCTTGAGAGTCCCTTGGACTGCAAGGAGATACAACCCGTCCATTCTAAAGGAGATCAATCCTGGGTATTCATTGGAAGGACTGATGCTAAAGCTGAAACTCCAATACTTTGGCCACCTCATGCAAAGAGTTGACTCACTGGAAAAGACTCTGATGCTGGGAGGGATTGGGGGCGGGAGGAGAAGGGGACGACAGAGAATGAGATGGCTGGATGGCATCACCGACCTGATGGACATGAGTTTGAGTGAACTCCGGGAGTTGGTGATGGACAGGGAGGCCTGGCATGCTGTGATTCATGGGGTCACAAAGAGTTGGACACGACTGAGCAACTGAAGTGAACTGAACTGAACTGAAGCAAACTTTGATGGCTATATCTGAATTACCAGGCCTAGCCAGGACCAACTTGTCTACAATAATTGTGAGCCATCTTAAAACTTCTTTTTTTATTTATTTTTTAAAATTTTATATTGGAATATAGCTGATTATATGAAATCATGGAGTATAGTATGAAATTATAAGACACTTGCTCCTTGGAAGAGAAGCTGTGAACAACCTAGACAGCATATTAAAAATCAGAGATATTACTTTGCCAACAATGGTCCACCTAGTCAAAGCTATGGTTCTTCCAGTATTCATGTACAGATGTGAGAGTTGGACCATAAAGAACGTTGAGTGTGGAAGAATTGATGTTTTGAACTGTGGTGTTGGAGAAGACTTTTGAGAGTCCCTTGGACAGCAAGGAGATCAAACCAGTCCACCCTAAAGGAAATGAGTCCTGAATATTCATTGGAAGGACTGATGCTGAAGCTTAAACTTCATACTTAGGCCACCTGATGTGAAGAACTGACTCACTGGAAATTACTCTGATGCTGGGAAAAACTGAAGGCAGGAGGAAAAAGGGATGACAGAGGATGAGATGGTTGGATGGCATTACCAACTCATTGGACATGAGTTTAAGCAAGCTCCAGGAGTTGGTGATGGACAGGGAAACCTGGAATGCTGCAGTCTATGGGGTAACAAAGATTCAGACATGACTGAGTGACTGAACTGAACTGATAGCCGATTTATAATGTCGTGATAGTTTCACATGGACAATGAAGGGACTCAACCATACATACACATTTATCTATTTTCCCCAAACTCCCCTCCCACTTAGACTGCTGCATAACATTGAACAGAGTTTCCTGTGCTATACCGTAGGGCCTTGATGGTTATGCCTTTTAAATAAAGCAGTTTGTACATGTCCATCTCTAACTATCCCTTCCCCCAATCCTTCCCCAGTGGTAACCATGAACTTATGGTTAAAAGTGGTTCCTTCTTCCCCTAGACTAACCACTCCATCTCACTTCACGTGGGTTAGTGATAAGCCACTCATTCCACCCTTCGAGTTTTGTCCAGATTGCAAATTCCTAAGTGAATTAGCTTACTTTTGCTACTTTAAGTCATTAGATTTTGAGGTGGCTTCTTATGGAACAATGAATTACTAGAATATGCATGTTGAGTTTTTCCTCTAAATTGAAAGATACATTGCTATAATTTGTATTACCCACTACAGAGTAATATGGCACAACCCTTAGTTAGCCTCTTTTAATATTACAGACAGCATATACCAAATAGGTCTACATTGCCCTGATCTATTTTAAAAACAGTTCATGGCTTGATGCTAAGACATCAAAGGGACTAAAGTCTAATTCTTGAAAACCCAGAGATATTATGACTTTAACTGCTCATCATAAACTTGTTAATATAGCATCTGCCACATTATAAATTTGGAATGTAAAGTAGAAATCTATGTTTACATAGAAAGGATATAGATGAGCCTGATTGCCTACATCTCCCTCAATTCCTATCTGAGGTCTCATGATGAAGTCTCAATAATCAGATAGTGGAGGAGAGAAGAAAAGCAAAAATGTGCATCTGAAAGGTGGGTGGGTTGGCCCAGTCTGCCGCACCATAGACATGTGAACGGTCACTTTTTTCTGAACCCTACAGAGGTGTGACTGAAGACACGGGGTAAGTAAAATCCTCCCAGAAGACAGAAACACATGTGTTTTGAATAATATATTAGGTTGCTCACATTGTGTGCAAGAGAATGTGGTCTGAGGTTTGGATCTTAACACAAGTTCGGTGATTGATGGTACACATGACTGAACAGGGCTTGAAAATAGCAAGATCATTTAATTGGTAATGTGGATTCCTAGGGCTTCCCTGGTGGCTTAAAGGGTAAAGCATCTGCCTGCAATGCAGGAGACCTGGGTTCAATCCCTGGGTCGGGAATATCCCCTGGAGAAGAAAATGGCAACCCACTCCAGTACTCTTGCCTGGAAAATCCCATGAACGGAGGAGCCTCGTAGGCTACAGTCCATGGGGTCACAAAGAGTCGGACGCGACTGAGCGACGACGACACGACAGGTCTTCCCTGGTGGCTCAGACTAGGGAGATGGTCCAAAGGGGAAATGATTATGATTATTTTCGAGGAAATTAAGTTGCTATTACAAAATGGAAACAAAGAAGATATTTCTGGAAATCAGGACATTCAATGAAATAATTTTCCTCCAAGAGTTCTATCGAAAAAACTATAGAAATCCAAAAAAGAGAGGGCCACAAAGTTGTTAGAGCCTGGGAAAATGAAGATCAAAAAAGTCTCACTAGACTGAGAGACTAAAAGGAGGTAAGGATGAGAGGAAATGGATAATGGAAGCAAAAATCTGCACTGACGACGGGGTAGAGATGTGGGACTCTTACAGAGTCTGTAAATGCAGTGCTTACTCTTCTCCACCAGTTCCAGTTGGATAGAGTTAAGATTTACAGTTGAACACACAAACTGAAAGAGGCTTCCTCAATAAATACCAAGCTTACTTAGCTTTATAAATCAAGACAAATGATATAATTGAAAATGACAGAATGAGGATCTTCAAAAATCCTCTCCTTCATAAACACAATGAGAGCACTGACAAGGCTTTGGTTAGAGTCTATTTTTTCAGAACTCTAGAACTTAACCAAATCATTGCAGCAATTCAAGGAGGCATTTTAAAAAATGGCTAAATTTTGGTCCTTATTTTCATTCCCCATTCCCTTTCTACAGTAATCTTGAAAAGCTGCTGCTAAGGTGCTGCGGCTAAGTCACTTCAGTCGTGTCCGACTCTGTGTGACCCCATAGATGGAAGCTCACCAGGCTCCCCCGTCCCTGGGATTCTCCAGGCAAGAACACTGGAGTGGGTTGCCATTTCCTTCTCCAAAGTGTGAAAGTGAAAAGTGAAAGTGAAGTCGCTCAGTCGTGTCTGACCCTTAGCGACCCCACAGACTGCAGCCTACCAGGCTCCTCCATCCATGGGATTTTCTAGGCAAGAGTACTGGAGTGGCTTGCCATTGCCTTCTCCGAATCTTGAAAAGCAACCACCTGCAAACACGGTGGAAATCAGCAGCCTGGCAGCCACTGGAAGGAGAAAATAGGGTTGGGACTGAGCTTCTTTATAAAAGGATAGCCATTATTTGATGTATTTAGTGGTTTCCAGAACCCCACTTAATAAATTATTATCAAATTCAACTTAAAGCTTATCTAAGAAGAACACACTTTTCTGGGGGTGGGCTTTCAAAAACAATCAGGGTTATCATTTGCATCTTTCTAAATTCCATATATATACCCTGTATATGAGACAGCAAAAGAGACACAGATGTATAGATCAGTCTCTGGGACTCTGTGGGAAAGGGTGAGGGTGGGATGATTTGGGAGAATGGCATTGAAACACGTATGTTGTCATATGTGAAATGAATCACTAGTTCAGGGTCAATGCATGTTATAGGATGCTCGGGGCTGGCATGCGGGGATGACCCAGAGGGAGGATGAAGGGAGGAGGGAGGTGGGAGGGGGGTTCAGGAGGGGGAACTTATGTAAACCCGGGGCGAATTCATGTCAATGTATGGCAAAACCAACCAATATAATATTGTAAAAAAAAAAAAAAAAATCAGGGACAAAAGT